>NW_028175920.1:757500-780000 GCF_949987555.1 Borostomias antarcticus
GCCATTGAGGATGTTCCTACACAGCAGCCAATGAAAATGTTCCTACACAGCAGCCAGATTGTGACATCACAGAGCATCCCTGTGATGTCACAATCTGGCTGCTGTGTAAGAACATTTTCATTGGCTGCTGTGTAGGAACATCCTCAATGGCTGCTGTGTAGGAACATCTTCATTGGCTGCTGTGTAGGAACAGTCTCATTGGCTGCTGTGTCTATCTATCTATCTATCTATCTATCTATCTATCTATCTATCTATCTATCTATCTATCTATCTATCTATCTATATGTCTCTATCTCTATCTATCTATCTAGTGACTCTCAGGGCGGCGCGGCCCCCTTTTATACCCTTCCTGGACGATGAAGATGTTCCTGCACATGAAGATGTTCCTACACAGCAGCCATTGAGGATGTTCCTACACAGCAGCCAATGAAAATGTTCCTACACAGCAGCCAGATTGTGACATCACAGAGCATCCCTGTGATGTCCCAATCTGGCTGCTGTGTAAGAACATTTTCATTGGCTGCTGTGTAGGAACATCCTCAATGGCTGCTGTGTAGGAACATCTTCATTGGCTGCTGTGTAGGAACAGTCTCATTGGCTGCTGTGTCTATCTATCTATCTATCTATCTATCTATCTATCTATCTATCTATCTATCTATCTATCTATCTATCTATCTATCTATCTATCTATCTATCTATCTATCTATCTATCTATCTATCTATCTATCTATCTATCTATATGTCTCTATCTCTATCTATCTATCTATCTAGTGACTCTCAGGGCGGCGCGGCCCCCTTTTATACCCTTCCTGGACGATGAAGATGTTCCTGCACATGAAGATGTTCCTACACAGCAGCCATTGAGGATGTTCCTACACAGCAGCCAATGAAAATGTTCCTACACAGCAGCCAGATTGTGACATCACAGAGCATCCCTGTGATGTCACAATCTGGCTGCTGTGTAAGAACATTTTCATTGGCTGCTGTGTAGGAACATCCTCAATGGCTGCTGTGTAGGAACATCTTCATTGGCTGCTGTGTAGGAACAGTCTCATTGGCTGCTGTGTCTATCTATCTATCTATCTATCTATCTATCTATCTATCTATCTATCTATCTATCTATCTATCTATCTATCTATCTATCTATCTATCTCTATCTATCTATCTAGTGACTCTCAGGGCGGCGCGGCCCCCTTTTATACCCTTCCTGGACGATGAAGATGTTCCTGCACATGAAGATGTTCCTACACAGCAGCCATTGAGGATGTTCCTACACAGCAGCCAATGAAAATGTTCCTACACAGCAGCCAGATTGTGACATCACAGAGCATCCCTGTGATGTCACAATCTGGCTGCTGTGTAAGAACATTTTCATTGGCTGCTGTGTAGGAACATCCTTAATGGCTGCTGTGTAGGAACATCTTCATTGGCTGCTGTGTAGGAACAGTCTCATTGGCTGCTGTGTCTATCTATCTATCTATCTATCTATCTATCTATCTCTCTCTCTATCTATCTATCTATCTATCTATCTATCTATCTATCTATCTATCTATCTATCTATCTATATGTCTCTATCTCTATCTATCTATCTATCTAGTGACTCTCAGGGCGGCGCGGCCCCCTTTTATACCCTTCCTGGACGATGAAGATGTTCCTGCACATGAAGATGTTCCTACACAGCAGCCATTGAGGATGTTCCTACACAGCAGCCAATGAAAATGTTCCTACACAGCAGCCAGATTGTGACATCACAGAGCATCCCTGTGATGTCACAATCTGGCTGCTGTGTAAGAACATTTTCATTGGCTGCTGTGTAGGAACATCCTCAATGGCTGCTGTGTAGGAACATCTTCATTGGCTGCTGTGTAGGAACAGTCTCATTGGCTGCTGTGTCTATCTATCTATCTATCTATCTATCTATCTATCTATCTATCTATCTATCTATCTATCTATCTATCTATCTATCTATCTATCTCTCTCTCTATCTGTCTATCTATCTATCTATCTATCTATCTATCTATATGTCTCTATCTCTATCTATCTATCTATCTATCTAGTGACTCTCAGGGCGGCGCGGCCCCCTTTTATACCCTTCCTGGACGATGAAGATGTTCCTGCACATGAAGATGTTCCTACACAGCAGCCATTGAGGATGTTCCTTCACAGCAGCCAATGAAAATGTTCCTACACAGCAGCCAGATTGTGACATCACAGAGCATCCCTGTGATGTCACAATCTGGCTGCTGTGTAAGAACATTTTCATTGGCTGCTGTGTAGGAACATCCTCAATGGCTGCTGTGTCGGAACATCTTCATTGGCTGCTGTGTAGGAACAGTCTCATTGGCTGCTGTGTCTATCTATCTATCTATCTATCTATCTATCTATCTATCTATCTATCTATCTATCTATCTATATGTCTCTATCTCTATCTATCTATCTAGTGACTCTCAGGGCGGCGCGGCCCCCTTTTATACCCTTCCTGGACGATGAAGATGTTCCTGCACATGAAGATGTTCCTACACAGCAGCCATTGAGGAGGTTCCTACACAGCAGCCAATGAAAATGTTCCTACACAGCAGCCAGATTGTGACATCACAGAGCATCCCTGTGATGTCACAATCTGGCTGCTGTGTAAGAACATTTTCATTGGCTGCTGTGTAGGAACATCCTCAATGGCTGCTGTGTAGGAACATCTTCATTGGCTGCTGTGTAGGAACAGTCTCATTGGCTGCTGTGTCTATCTATCTATCTATCTATCTATCTCTCTATCTATCTATCTATCTATCTATCTATCTATCTATATGTCTCTATCTCTATCTATCTATCTATCTATCTAGTGACTCTCAGGGCGGCGCGGCCCCCTTTTATACCCTTCCTGGACGATGAAGATGTTCCTGCACATGAAGATGTTCCTACACAGCAGCCATTGAGGATGTTCCTACACAGCAGCCAATGAAAATGTTCCTACACAGCAGCCAGATTGTGACATCACAGAGCATCCCTGTGATGTCACAATCTGGCTGCTGTGTAAGAACATTTTCATTGGCTGCTGTGTAGGAACATCCTCAATGGCTGCTGTGTAGGAACATCTTCATTGGCTGCTGTGTAGGAACAGTCTCATTGGCTGCTGTGTCTATCTATCTATCTATCTATCTATCTATCTATCTATCTATCTATCTATCTCTATCTATCTATCTAGTGACTCTCAGGGCGGCGCGGCCCCCTTTTATACCCTTCCTGGACGATGAAGATGTTCCTGCACATGAAGATGTTCCTACACAGCAGCCATTGAGGATGTTCCTACACAGCAGCCAATGAAAATGTTCCTACACAGCAGCCAGATTGTGACATCACAGAGCATCCCTGTGATGTCACAATCTGGCTGCTGTGTAAGAACATTTTCATTGGCTGCTGTGTAGGAACATCCTCAATGGCTGCTGTGTAGGAACATCTTCATTGGCTGCTGTGTAGGAACAGTCTCATTGGCTGCTGTGTCTATCTATCTATCTATCTATCTATCTATCTATCTATCTATCTATCTATCTATCTATCTATCTATCTATCTATCTATCTATCTATCTATCTATCTATCTATCTATCTCTCTATCTATCTATCTATCTATCTATCTATCTATCTATCTATATGTCTCTATCTCTATCTATCTATCTATCTAGTGACTCTCAGGGCGGCGCGGCCCCCTTTTATACCCTTCCTGGACGATGAAGATGTTCCTGCACATGAAGATGTTCCTACACAGCAGCCATTGAGGATGTTCCTACACAGCAGCCAATGAAAATGTTCCTACACAGCAGCCAGATTGTGACATCACAGAGCATCCCTGTGATGTCACAATCTGGCTGCTGTGTAAGAACATTTTCATTGGCTGCTGTGTAGGAACATCCTCAATGGCTGCTGTGTAGGAACATCTTCATTGGCTGCTGTGTAGGAACAGTCTCATTGGCTGCTGTGTCTATCTATCTATCTATCTATCTATCTATCTATCTATCTATCTATCTATCTATCTATCTATCTATCTATCTATCTCTCTATCTATCTATCTATCTATCTATCTATCTATCTATCTATCTATCTATCTATCTATCTATCTATCTATATGTCTCTATCTCTATCTATCTATCTATCTAGTGACTCTCAGGGCGGCGCGGCCCCCTTTTATACCCTTCCTGGACGATGAAGATGTTCCTGCACATGAAGATGTTCCTACACAGCAGCCATTGAGGATGTTCCTACACAGCAGCCAATGAAAATGTTCCTACACAGCAGCCAGATTGTGACATCACAGAGCATCCCTGTGATGTCACAATCTGGCTGCTGTGTAAGAACATTTTCATTGGCTGCTGTGTAGGAACATCCTCAATGGCTGCTGTGTAGGAACATCTTCATTGGCTGCTGTGTAGGAACAGTCTCATTGGCTGCTGTGTCTATCTATCTATCTATCTATCTATCTATCTATCTATCTATCTATCTATCTATCTATCTATCTATCTATCTATCTATCTATCTATCTATCTATCTATCTATCTATCTATCTATCTATATGTCTCTATCTCTATCTATCTATCTAGTGACTCTCAGGGCGGCGCGGCCCCCTTTTATACCCTTCCTGGACGATGAAGATGTTCCTGCACATGAAGATGTTCCTACACAGCAGCCATTGAGGATGTTCCTACACAGCAGCCAATGAAAATGTTCCTACACAGCAGCCAGATTGTGACATCACAGAGCATCCCTGTGATGTCCCAATCTGGCTGCTGTGTAAGAACATTTTCATTGGCTGCTGTGTAGGAACATCCTCAATGGCTGCTGTGTAGGAACATCTTCATTGGCTGCTGTGTAGGAACAGTCTCATTGGCTGCTGTGTCTATCTATCTATCTATCTATCTATCTATCTATCTATCTATCTATCTATCTATCTATCTATCTATCTATCTATCTATCTATCTATCTATCTATCTATCTATATGTCTCTATCTCTATCTATCTATCTAGTGACTCTCAGGGCGGCGCGGCCCCCTTTTATACCCTTCCTGGACGATGAAGATGTTCCTGCACATGAAGATGTTCCTACACAGCAGCCATTGAGGATGTTCCTACACAGCAGCCAATGAAAATGTTCCTACACAGCAGCCAGATTGTGACATCACAGAGCATCCCTGTGATGTCACAATCTGGCTGCTGTGTAAGAACATTTTCATTGGCTGCTGTGTAGGAACATCCTCAATGGCTGCTGTGTAGGAACATCTTCATTGGCTGCTGTGTAGGAACAGTCTCATTGGCTGCTGTGTCTATCTATCTATCTATCTATCTATCTATCTATCTATCTATCTATCTATCTATCTATCTATCTATATGTCTCTATCTCTATCTATCTATCTAGTGACTCTCAGGGCGGCGCGGCCCCCTTTTATACCCTTCCTGGACGATGAAGATGTTCCTGCACATGAAGATGTTCCTACACAGCAGCCATTGAGGATGTTCCTACACAGCAGCCAATGAAAATGTTCCTACACAGCAGCCAGATTGTGACATCACAGAGCATCCCTGTGATGTCCCAATCTGGCTGCTGTGTAAGAACATTTTCATTGGCTGCTGTGTAGGAACATCCTCAATGGCTGCTGTGTAGGAACATCTTCATTGGCTGCTGTGTAGGAACAGTCTCATTGGCTGCTGTGTCTATCTATCTATCTATCTATCTATCTATCTATCTATCTATCTATCTATCTATCTATCTATCTATCTATCTATCTATCTATCTATCTATCTATCTATCTATCTATCTATCTATCTATCTATCTATATGTCTCTATCTCTATCTATCTATCTATCTAGTGACTCTCAGGGCGGCGCGGCCCCCTTTTATACCCTTCCTGGACGATGAAGATGTTCCTGCACATGAAGATGTTCCTACACAGCAGCCATTGAGGATGTTCCTACACAGCAGCCAATGAAAATGTTCCTACACAGCAGCCAGATTGTGACATCACAGAGCATCCCTGTGATGTCACAATCTGGCTGCTGTGTAAGAACATTTTCATTGGCTGCTGTGTAGGAACATCCTCAATGGCTGCTGTGTAGGAACATCTTCATTGGCTGCTGTGTAGGAACAGTCTCATTGGCTGCTGTGTCTATCTATCTATCTATCTATCTATCTATCTATCTATCTATCTATCTATCTATCTATCTATCTATCTATCTATCTATCTATCTATCTATCTATCTATCTATCTATCTATCTATCTCTATCTATCTATCTAGTGACTCTCAGGGCGGCGCGGCCCCCTTTTATACCCTTCCTGGACGATGAAGATGTTCCTGCACATGAAGATGTTCCTACACAGCAGCCATTGAGGATGTTCCTACACAGCAGCCAATGAAAATGTTCCTACACAGCAGCCAGATTGTGACATCACAGAGCATCCCTGTGATGTCACAATCTGGCTGCTGTGTAAGAACATTTTCATTGGCTGCTGTGTAGGAACATCCTTAATGGCTGCTGTGTAGGAACATCTTCATTGGCTGCTGTGTAGGAACAGTCTCATTGGCTGCTGTGTCTATCTATCTATCTATCTATCTATCTATCTATCTATCTCTCTCTCTATCTATCTATCTATCTATCTATCTATCTATCTATCTATCTATCTATATGTCTCTATCTCTATCTATCTATCTATCTAGTGACTCTCAGGGCGGCGCGGCCCCCTTTTATACCCTTCCTGGACGATGAAGATGTTCCTGCACATGAAGATGTTCCTACACAGCAGCCATTGAGGATGTTCCTACACAGCAGCCAATGAAAATGTTCCTACACAGCAGCCAGATTGTGACATCACAGAGCATCCCTGTGATGTCACAATCTGGCTGCTGTGTAAGAACATTTTCATTGGCTGCTGTGTAGGAACATCCTCAATGGCTGCTGTGTAGGAACATCTTCATTGGCTGCTGTGTAGGAACAGTCTCATTGGCTGCTGTGTCTATCTATCTATCTATCTATCTATCTATCTATCTATCTATCTATCTATCTATCTATCTATCTATCTATCTCTCTCTCTATCTATCTATCTATCTATCTATCTATCTATCTATCTATCTATCTATCTATCTATCTATATGTCTCTATCTCTATCTATCTATCTATCTATCTAGTGACTCTCAGGGCGGCGCGGCCCCCTTTTATACCCTTCCTGGACGATGAAGATGTTCCTGCACATGAAGATGTTCCTACACAGCAGCCATTGAGGATGTTCCTTCACAGCAGCCAATGAAAATGTTCCTACACAGCAGCCAGATTGTGACATCACAGAGCATCCCTGTGATGTCACAATCTGGCTGCTGTGTAAGAACATTTTCATTGGCTGCTGTGTAGGAACATCCTCAATGGCTGCTGTGTCGGAACATCTTCATTGGCTGCTGTGTAGGAACAGTCTCATTGGCTGCTGTGTCTATCTATCTATCTATCTATCTATCTATCTATCTATCTATCTATCTATCTATCTATATGTCTCTATCTCTATCTATCTATCTAGTGACTCTCAGGGCGGCGCGGCCCCCTTTTATACCCTTCCTGGACGATGAAGATGTTCCTGCACATGAAGATGTTCCTACACAGCAGCCATTGAGGAGGTTCCTACACAGCAGCCAATGAAAATGTTCCTACACAGCAGCCAGATTGTGACATCACAGAGCATCCCTGTGATGTCACAATCTGGCTGCTGTGTAAGAACATTTTCATTGGCTGCTGTGTAGGAACATCCTCAATGGCTGCTGTGTAGGAACATCTTCATTGGCTGCTGTGTAGGAACAGTCTCATTGGCTGCTGTGTCTATCTATCTATCTATCTATCTATCTCTCTATCTATCTATCTATCTATCTATCTATCTATCTATATGTCTCTATCTCTATCTATCTATCTATCTATCTAGTGACTCTCAGGGCGGCGCGGCCCCCTTTTATACCCTTCCTGGACGATGAAGATGTTCCTGCACATGAAGATGTTCCTACACAGCAGCCATTGAGGATGTTCCTACACAGCAGCCAATGAAAATGTTCCTACACAGCAGCCAGATTGTGACATCACAGAGCATCCCTGTGATGTCACAATCTGGCTGCTGTGTAAGAACATTTTCATTGGCTGCTGTGTAGGAACATCCTCAATGGCTGCTGTGTAGGAACATCTTCATTGGCTGCTGTGTAGGAACAGTCTCATTGGCTGCTGTGTCTATCTATCTATCTATCTATCTATCTATCTATCTATCTCTATCTATCTATCTAGTGACTCTCAGGGCGGCGCGGCCCCCTTTTATACCCTTCCTGGACGATGAAGATGTTCCTGCACATGAAGATGTTCCTACACAGCAGCCATTGAGGATGTTCCTACACAGCAGCCAATGAAAATGTTCCTACACAGCAGCCAGATTGTGACATCACAGAGCATCCCTGTGATGTCACAATCTGGCTGCTGTGTAAGAACATTTTCATTGGCTGCTGTGTAGGAACATCCTCAATGGCTGCTGTGTAGGAACATCTTCATTGGCTGCTGTGTAGGAACAGTCTCATTGGCTGCTGTGTCTATCTATCTATCTATCTATCTATCTATCTATCTATCTATCTATCTATCTATCTATCTATCTATCTATCTATCTATCTATCTATCTATCTATCTCTCTATCTATCTATCTATCTATCTATCTATCTATCTATCTATATGTCTCTATCTCTATCTATCTATCTATCTAGTGACTCTCAGGGCGGCGCGGCCCCCTTTTATACCCTTCCTGGACGATGAAGATGTTCCTGCACATGAAGATGTTCCTACACAGCAGCCATTGAGGATGTTCCTACACAGCAGCCAATGAAAATGTTCCTACACAGCAGCCAGATTGTGACATCACAGAGCATCCCTGTGATGTCACAATCTGGCTGCTGTGTAAGAACATTTTCATTGGCTGCTGTGTAGGAACATCCTCAATGGCTGCTGTGTAGGAACATCTTCATTGGCTGCTGTGTAGGAACAGTCTCATTGGCTGCTGTGTCTATCTATCTATCTATCTATCTATCTATCTATCTATCTATCTATCTATCTATCTATCTATCTATCTATCTATCTATCTATCTATCTATCTATCTGTCTCTATCTCTATCTATCTATCTAGTGACTCTCAGGGCGGCGCGGCCCCCTTTTATACCCTTCCTGGACGATGAAGATGTTCCTGCACATGAAGATGTTCCTACACAGCAGCCATTGAGGATGTTCCTACACAGCAGCCAATGAAAATGTTCCTACACAGCAGCCAGATTGTGACATCACAGAGCATCCCTGTGATGTCACAATCTGGCTGCTGTGTAAGAACATTTTCATTGGCTGCTGTGTAGGAACATCCTCAATGGCTGCTGTGTAGGAACATCTTCATTGGCTGCTGTGTAGGAACAGTCTCATTGGCTGCTGTGTCTATCTATCTATCTATCTATCTATCTATCTATCTATCTATCTATCTATCTATCTATCTATCTATCTATCTCTCTATCTATCTATCTATCTATCTATCTATCTATCTATATGTCTCTATCTCTATCTATCTATCTATCTAGTGACTCTCAGGGCGGCGCGGCCCCCTTTTATACCCTTCCTGGACGATGAAGATGTTCCTGCACATGAAGATGTTCCTACACAGCAGCCATTGAGGATGTTCCTACACAGCAGCCAATGAAAATGTTCCTACACAGCAGCCAGATTGTGACATCACAGAGCATCCCTGTGATGTCACAATCTGGCTGCTGTGTAAGAACATTTTCATTGGCTGCTGTGTAGGAACATCCTCAATGGCTGCTGTGTAGGAACATCTTCATTGGCTGCTGTGTAGGAACAGTCTCATTGGCTGCTGTGTCTATCTATCTATCTATCTATCTATCTATCTATCTATCTATCTATCTATCTATCTATCTATCTATCTATCTATCTATCTATCTATCTATCTATCTATCTCTCTATCTATCTATCTATCTATCTATCTATCTATATGTCTCTATCTCTATCTATCTATCTATCTAGTGACTCTCAGGGCGGCGCGGCCCCCTTTTATACCCTTCCTGGACGATGAAGATGTTCCTGCACATGAAGATGTTCCTACACAGCAGCCATTGAGGATGTTCCTACACAGCAGCCAATGAAAATGTTCCTACACAGCAGCCAGATTGTGACATCACAGAGCATCCCTGTGATGTCACAATCTGGCTGCTGTGTAAGAACATTTTCATTGGCTGCTGTGTAGGAACATCCTCAATGGCTGCTGTGTAGGAACATCTTCATTGGCTGCTGTGTAGGAACAGTCTCATTGGCTGCTGTGTCTATCTATCTATCTATCTATCTATCTATCTATCTATCTATCTATCTATCTATCTATCTATCTATCTATCTATCTATCTATCTATCTATCTATCTATCTATCTATCTATCTATCTATCTCTATCTATCTATCTAGTGACTCTCAGGGCGGCGCGGCCCCCTTTTATACCCTTCCTGGACGATGAAGATGTTCCTGCACATGAAGATGTTCCTACACAACAGCCATTGAGGATGTTCCTACACAGCAGCCAATGAAAATGTTCCTACACAGCAGCCAGATTGTGACATCACAGAGCATCCCTGTGATGTCACAATCTGGCTGCTGTGTAAGAACATTTTCATTGGCTGCTGTGTAGGAACATCCTTAATGGCTGCTGTGTAGGAACATCTTCATTGGCTGCTGTGTAGGAACAGTCTCATTGGCTGCTGTGTCTATCTATCTATCTATCTATCTATCTATCTATCTATCTATCTCTCTCTCTATCTATCTATCTATCTATCTATCTATCTATCTATCTATCTATATGTCTCTATCTCTATCTATCTATCTATCTAGTGACTCTCAGGGCGGCGCGGCCCCCTTTTATACCCTTCCTGGACGATGAAGATGTTCCTGCACATGAAGATGTTCCTACACAGCAGCCATTGAGGATGTTCCTACACAGCAGCCAATGAAAATGTTCCTACACAGCAGCCAGATTGTGACATCACAGAGCATCCCTGTGATGTCACAATCTGGCTGCTGTGTAAGAACATTTCCATTGGCTGCTGTGTAGGAACATCCTCAATGGCTGCTGTGTAGGAACATCTTCATTGGCTGCTGTGTAGGAACAGTCTCATTGGCTGCTGTGTCTATCTATCTATCTATCTATCTATCTATCTATCTATCTATCTATCTATCTATCTATCTATCTATCTATCTATCTATCTATCTATCTATCTATCTATCTATCTATCTATCTCTCTATCTATCTATCTATCTATCTATCTATCTATCTATCTATCTATATGTCTCTATCTCTATCTATCTATCTATCTATCTAGTGACTCTCAGGGCGGCGCGGCCCCCTTTTATACCCTTCCTGGACGATGAAGATGTTCCTGCACATGAAGATGTTCCTACACAGCAGCCATTGAGGATGTTCCTTCACAGCAGCCAATGAAAATGTTCCTACACAGCAGCCAGATTGTGACATCACAGAGCATCCCTGTGATGTCACAATCTGGCTGCTGTGTAAGAACATTTTCATTGGCTGCTGTGTAGGAACATCCTCAATGGCTGCTGTGTAGGAACATCTTCATTGGCTGCTGTGTAGGAACAGTCTCATTGGCTGCTGTGTCTATCTATCTATCTATCTATCTATCTATCTATCTATCTATCTATCTATCTATCTATCTATCTATCTATCTATCTATCTATCTATCTATCTATCTATCTATATGTCTCTATCTCTATCTATCTATCTAGTGACTCTCAGGGCGGCGCGGCCCCCTTTTATACCCTTCCTGGACGATGAAGATGTTCCTGCACATGAAGATGTTCCTACACAGCAGCCATTGAGGAGGTTCCTACACAGCAGCCAATGAAAATGTTCCTACACAGCAGCCAGATTGTGACATCACAGAGCATCCCTGTGATGTCACAATCTGGCTGCTGTGTAAGAACATTTTCATTGGCTGCTGTGTAGGAACATCCTCAATGGCTGCTGTGTAGGAACATCTTCATTGGCTGCTGTGTAGGAACAGTCTCATTGGCTGCTGTGTCTATCTATCTATCTATCTATCTATCTATCTATCTATCTATCTCTCTATCTATCTATCTATCTATCTATCTATCTATATGTCTCTATCTCTATCTATCTATCTATCTATCTAGTGACTCTCAGGGCGGCGCGGCCCCCTTTTATACCCTTCCTGGACGATGAAGATGTTCCTGCACATGAAGATGTTCCTACACAGCAGCCATTGAGGATGTTCCTACACAGCAGCCAATGAAAATGTTCCTACACAGCAGCCAGATTGTGACATCACAGAGCATCCCTGTGATGTCACAATCTGGCTGCTGTGTAAGAACATTTTCATTGGCTGCTGTGTAGGAACATCCTCAATGGCTGCTGTGTAGGAACATCTTCATTGGCTGCTGTGTAGGAACAGTCTCATTGGCTGCTGTGTCTATCTATCTATCTATCTATCTATCTATCTATCTATCTATCTATCTATCTATCTATCTATCTATCTATCTATCTATCTATCTATCTCTATCTATCTATCTAGTGACTCTCAGGGCGGCGCGGCCCCCTTTTATACCCTTCCTGGACGATGAAGATGTTCCTGCACATGAAGATGTTCCTACACAGCAGCCATTGAGGATGTTCCTACACAGCAGCAAATGAAAATGTTCCTACACAGCAGCCAGATTGTGACATCACAGAGCATCCCTGTGATGTCACAATCTGGCTGCTGTGTAAGAACATTTTCATTGGCTGCTGTGTAGGAACATCCTCAATGGCTGCTGTGTAGGAACATCTTCATTGGCTGCTGTGTAGGAACAGTCTCATTGGCTGCTGTGTCTATCTATCTATCTATCTATCTATCTATCTATCTATCTATCTATCTATCTATCTATCTATCTATCTATCTATCTATCTATCTCTCTCTCTCTCTCTCTATCTATCTATCTATCTATCTATATGTCTCTATCTCTATCTATCTATCTATCTAGTGACTCTCAGGGCGGCGCGGCCCCCTTTTATACCCTTCCTGGACGATGAAGATGTTCCTGCACATGAAGATGTTCCTACACAGCAGCCATTGAGGATGTTCCTTCACAGCAGCCAATGAAAATGTTCCTACACAGCAGCCAGATTGTGACATCACAGAGCATCCCTGTGATGTCACAATCTGGCTGCTGTGTAAGAACATTTTCATTGGCTGCTGTGTAGGAACATCCTCAATGGCTGCTGTGTAGGAACATCTTCATTGGCTGCTGTGTAGGAACAGTCTCATTGGCTGCTGTGTCTATCTATCTATCTATCTATCTATCTATCTATCTATCTATCTATCTATCTATCTATCTATCTATCTATCTATCTATCTATCTATCTATCTATCTATCTATCTATCTATCTATATGTCTCTATCTCTATCTATCTATCTAGTGACTCTCAGGGCGGCGCGGCCCCCTTTTATACCCTTCCTGGACGATGAAGATGTTCCTGCACATGAAGATGTTCCTACACAGCAGCCATTGAGGATGTTCCTACACAGCAGCCAATGAAAATGTTCCTACACAGCAGCCAGATTGTGACATCACAGAGCATCCCTGTGATGTCACAATCTGGCTGCTGTGTAAGAACATTTTCATTGGCTGCTGTGTAGGAACATCCTCAATGGCTGCTGTGTAGGAACATCTTCATTGGCTGCTGTGTAGGAACAGTCTCATTGGCTGCTGTGTCTATCTATCTATCTATCTATCTATCTATCTATCTATCTATCTATCTATCTATCTATCTATCTATCTATCTATCTATCTCTCTATCTATCTATCTATCTATCTATCTATATATCTATATGTCTCTATCTCTATCTATCTATCTATCTAGTGACTCTCAGGGCGGCGCGGCCCCCTTTTATACCCTTCCTGGACGATGAAGATGTTCCTGCACATGAAGATGTTCCTACACAGCAGCCATTGAGGATGTTCCTACACAGCAGCCAATGAAAATGTTCCTACACAGCAGCCAGATTGTGACATTCCAGAGCATCCCTGTGATGTCACAATCTGGCTGCTGTGTAAGAACATTTTCATTGGCTGCTGTGTAGGAACATCCTCAATGGCTGCTGTGTAGGAACATCTTCATTGGCTGCTGTGTAGGAACAGTCTCATTGGCTGCTGTGTCTATCTATCTATCTATCTATCTATCTATCTATCTATCTATCTATCTATCTATCTATCTATCTATCTATCTATCTATCTATCTATCTATCTATCTATCTATCTGTCTCTATCTCTATCTATCTATCTAGTGACTCTCAGGGCGGCGCGGCCCCCTTTTATACCCTTCCTGGACGATGAAGATGTTCCTGCACATGAAGATGTTCCTACACAGCAGCCATTGAGGATGTTCCTACACAGAAGCCAATGAAAATGTTCCTACACAGCAGCCAGATTGTGACATCACAGAGCATCCCTGTGATGTCACAATCTGGCTGCTGTGTAAGAACATTTTCATTGGCTGCTGTGTAGGAACATCCTCAATGGCTGCTGTGTAGGAACATCTTCATTGGCTGCTGTGTAGGAACAGTCTCATTGGCTGCTGTGTCTATCTATCTATCTATCTATCTATCTATCTATCTATCTATCTATCTATCTATCTATCTATCTATCTATCTATCTATCTATCTATCTATCTATCTCTCTATCTATCTATCTATCTATCTATCTATCTATCTATCTATCTATCTATATGTCTCTATCTCTATCTATCTATCTATCTAGTGACTCTCAGGGCGGCGCGGCCCCCTTTTATACCCTTCCTGGACGATGAAGATGTTCCTGCACATGAAGATGTTCCTACACAGCAGCCATTGAGGATGTTCCTACACAGCAGCCAATGAAAATGTTCCTACACAGCAGCCAGATTGTGACATCACAGAGCATCCCTGTGATGTCACAATCTGGCTGCTGTGTAAGAACATTTTCATTGGCTGCTGTGTAGGAACATCCTCAATGGCTGCTGTGTAGGAACATCTTCATTGGCTGCTGTGTAGGAACAGTCTCATTGGCTGCTGTGTCTATCTATCTATCTATCTATCTATCTATCTATCTATCTCTATCTATCTATCTAGTGACTCTCAGGGCGGCGCGGCCCCCTTTTATACCCTTCCTGGACGATGAAGATGTTCCTGCACATGAAGATGTTCCTACACAGCAGCCATTGAGGATGTTCCTACACAGCAGCCAATGAAAATGTTCCTACACAGCAGCCAGATTGTGACATCACAGAGCATCCCTGTGATGTCACAATCTGGCTGCTGTGTAAGAACATTTTCATTGGCTGCTGTGTAGGAACATCCTTAATGGCTGCTGTGTAGGAACATCTTCATTGGCTGCTGTGTAGGAACAGTCTCATTGGCTGCTGTGTCTATCTATCTATCTATCTATCTATCTATCTATCTATCTATCTATCTATCTATCTCTCTCTCTATCTATCTATCTATCTATCTATCTATCTATCTATCTATCTATATGTCTCTATCTCTATCTATCTATCTATCTAGTGACTCTCAGGGCGGCGCGGCCCCCTTTTATACCCTTCCTGGACGATGAAGATGTTCCTGCACATGAAGATGTTCCTACACAGCAGCCATTGAGGATGTTCCTACACAGCAGCCAATGAAAATGTTCCTACACAGCAGCCAGATTGTGACATCACAGAGCATCCCTGTGATGTCACAATCTGGCTGCTGTGTAAGAACATTTTCATTGGCTGCTGTGTAGGAACATCCTCAATGGCTGCTGTGTAGGAACATCTTCATTGGCTGCTGTGTAGGAACAGTCTCATTGGCTGCTGTGTCTATCTATCTATCTATCTATCTATCTATCTATCTATCTATCTATCTATCTATCTATCTATCTATCTATCTATCTATCTATCTATCTATCTATCTATCTATCTATCTATCTATCTCTCTATCTATCTATCTATCTATCTATCTATCTATCTATCTATCTATATGTCTCTATCTCTATCTATCTATCTATCTATCTAGTGACTCTCAGGGCGGCGCGGCCCCCTTTTATACCCTTCCTGGACGATGAAGATGTTCCTGCACATGAAGATGTTCCTACACAGCAGCCATTGAGGATGTTCCTTCACAGCAGCCAATGAAAATGTTCCTACACAGCAGCCAGATTGTGACATCACAGAGCATCCCTGTGATGTCACAATCTGGCTGCTGTGTAAGAACATTTTCATTGGCTGCTGTGTAGGAACATCCTCAATGGCTGCTGTGTCGGAACATCTTCATTGGCTGCTGTGTAGGAACAGTCTCATTGGCTGCTGTGTCTATCTATCTATCTATCTATCTATCTATCTATCTATCTATCTATCTATCTATCTATCTATCTATATGTCTCTATCTCTATCTATCTATCTAGTGACTCTCAGGGCGGCGCGGCCCCCTTTTATACCCTTCCTGGACGATGAAGATGTTCCTGCACATGAAGATGTTCCTACACAGCAGCCATTGAGGAGGTTCCTACACAGCAGCCAATGAAAATGTTCCTACACAGCAGCCAGATTGTGACATCACAGAGCATCCCTGTGATGTCACAATCTGGCTGCTGTGTAAGAACATTTTCATTGGCTGCTGTGTAGGAACATCCTCAATGGCTGCTGTGTAGGAACATCTTCATTGGCTGCTGTGTAGGAACAGTCTCATTGGCTGCTGTGTCTATCTATCTATCTATCTATCTCTCTATCTATCTATCTATCTATCTATCTATCTATCTATCTATCTATCTATATGTCTCTATCTCTATCTATCTATCTATCTATCTAGTGACTCTCAGGGCGGCGCGGCCCCCTTTTATACCCTTCCTGGACGATGAAGATGTTCCTGCACATGAAGATGTTCCTACACAGCAGCCATTGAGGATGTTCCTACACAGCAGCCAATGAAAATGTTCCTACACAGCAGCCAGATTGTGACATCACAGAGCATCCCTGTGATGTCACAATCTGGCTGCTGTGTAAGAACATTTTCATTGGCTGCTGTGTAGGAACATCCTCAATGGCTGCTGTGTAGGAACATCTTCATTGGCTGCTGTGTAGGAACAGTCTCATTGGCTGCTGTGTCTATCTATCTATCTATCTATCTATCTATCTATCTATCTATCTATCTATCTATCTATCTATCTATCTATCTATCTATCTATCTATCTATCTATCTATCTCTATCTATCTATCTAGTGACTCTCAGGGCGGCGCGGCCCCCTTTTATACCCTTCCTGGACGATGAAGATGTTCCTGCACATGAAGATGTTCCTACACAGCAGCCATTGAGGATGTTCCTACACAGCAGCCAATGAAAATGTTCCTACACAGCAGCCAGATTGTGACATCACAGAGCATCCCTGTGATGTCACAATCTGGCTGCTGTGTAAGAACATTTTCATTGGCTGCTGTGTAGGAACATCCTCAATGGCTGCTGTGTAGGAACATCTTCATTGGCTGCTGTGTAGGAACAGTCTCATTGGCTGCTGTGTCTATCTATCTATCTATCTATCTATCTATCTATCTATCTATCTATCTATCTATCTCTCTATCTATCTATCTATCTATCTATCTATCTATCTATCTATCTATCTATATGTCTCTATCTCTATCTATCTATCTATCTAGTGACTCTCAGGGCGGCGCGGCCCCCTTTTATACCCTTCCTGGACGATGAAGATGTTCCTGCACATGAAGATGTTCCTACACAGCAGCCATTGAGGATGTTCCTACACAGCAGCCAATGAAAATGTTCCTACACAGCAGCCAGATTGTGACATCACAGAGCATCCCTGTGATGTCACAATCTGGCTGCTGTGTAAGAACATTTTCATTGGCTGCTGTGTAGGAACATCCTCAATGGCTGCTGTGTAGGAACATCTTCATTGGCTGCTGTGTAGGAACAGTCTCATTGGCTGCTGTGTCTATCTATCTATCTATCTATCTATCTATCTATCTATCTATCTATCTATCTATCTATCTATCTATCTATCTATCTATCTATCTATCTATCTATCTATCTATCTATCTATCTATCTATCTATCTATCTCTATCTATCTATCTAGTGACTCTCAGGGCGGCGCGGCCCCCTTTTATACCCTTCCTGGACGATGAAGATGTTCCTGCACATGAAGATGTTCCTACACAGCAGCCATTGAGGATGTTCCTACACAGCAGCCAATGAAAATGTTCCTACACAGCAGCCAGATTGTGACATCACAGAGCATCCCTGTGATGTCACAATCTGGCTGCTGTGTAAGAACATTTTCATTGGCTGCTGTGTAGGAACATCCTTAATGGCTGCTGTGTAGGAACATCTTCATTGGCTGCTGTGTAGGAACAGTCTCATTGGCTGCTGTGTCTATCTATCTATCTATCTATCTATCTATCTATCTATCTATCTATCTATCTATCTATCTATCTATCTATCTATCTATCTATCTATCTCTCTCTCTATCTATCTATCTATCTATCTATCTATCTATCTATCTATCTATATGTCTCTATCTCTATCTATCTATCTATCTAGTGACTCTCAGGGCGGCGCGGCCCCCTTTTATACCCTTCCTGGACGATGAAGATGTTCCTGCACATGAAGATGTTCCTACACAGCAGCCATTGAGGATGTTCCTACACAGCAGCCAATGAAAATGTTCCTACACAGCAGCCAGATTGTGACATCACAGAGCATCCCTGTGATGTCACAATCTGGCTGCTGTGTAAGAACATTTGCATTGGCTGCTGTGTAGGAACATCCTCAATGGCTGCTGTGTAGGAACATCTTCATTGGCTGCTGTGTAGGAACAGTCTCATTGGCTGCTGTGTCTATCTATCTATCTATCTATCTATCTATCTATCTATCTATCTATCTATCTATCTATCTATCTATCTATCTATCTATCTATCTCTCTATCTATCTATCTATCTATCTATCTATCTATCTATCTATCTATCTATCTATATGTCTCTATCTCTATCTATCTATCTATCTATCTAGTGACTCTCAGGGCGGCGCGGCCCCCTTTTATACCCTTCCTGGACGATGAAGATGTTCCTGCACATGAAGATGTTCCTACACAGCAGCCATTGAGGATGTTCCTTCACAGCAGCCAATGAAAATGTTCCTACACAGCAGCCAGATTGTGACATCACAGAGCATCCCTGTGATGTCACAATCTGGCTGCTGTGTAAGAACATTTTCATTGGCTGCTGTGTAGGAACATCCTCAATGGCTGCTGTGTCGGAACATCTTCATTGGCTGCTGTGTAGGAACAGTCTCATTGGCTGCTGTGTCTATCTATCTATCTATCTATCTATCTATCTATCTATCTATCTATCTATCTATCTATCTATCTATCTATCTATCTATCTATCTATCTATCTATCTATATGTCTCTATCTCTATCTATCTATCTAGTGACTCTCAGGGCGGCGCGGCCCCCTTTTATACCCTTCCTGGACGATGAAGATGTTCCTGCACATGAAGATGTTCCTACACAGCAGCCATTGAGGAGGTTCCTACACAGCAGCCAATGAAAATGTTCCTACACAGCAGCCAGATTGTGACATCACAGAGCATCCCTGTGATGTCACAATCTGGCTGCTGTGTAAGAACATTTTCATTGGCTGCTGTGTAGGAACATCCTCAATGGCTGCTGTGTAGGAACATCTTCATTGGCTGCTGTGTAGGAACAGTCTCATTGGCTGCTGTGTCTATCTATCTATCTATCTATCTATCTCTCTATCTATCTATCTATCTATCTATCTATCTATATGTCTCTATCTCTATCTATCTATCTATCTATCTAGTGACTCTCAGGGCGGCGCGGCCCCCTTTTATACCCTTCCTGGACGATGAAGATGTTCCTGCACATGAAGATGTTCCTACACAGCAGCCATTGAGGATGTTCCTACACAGCAGCCAATGAAAATGTTCCTACACAGCAGCCAGATTGTGACATCACAGAGCATCCCTGTGATGTCACAATCTGGCTGCTGTGTAAGAACATTTTCATTGGCTGCTGTGTAGGAACATCCTCAATGGCTGCTGTGTAGGAACATCTTCATTGGCTGCTGTGTAGGAACAGTCTCATTGGCTGCTGTGTCTATCTATCTATCTATCTATCTATCTATCTATCTATCTATCTATCTATCTATCTATCTATCTATCTATCTATCTATCTATCTATCTATCTATCTATCTATCTATCTATCTATCTCTATCTATCTATCTAGTGACTCTCAGGGCGGCGCGGCCCCCTTTTATACCCTTCCTGGACGATGAAGATGTTCCTGCACATGAAGATGTTCCTACACAGCAGCCATTGAGGATGTTCCTACACAGCAGCCAATGAAAATGTTCCTACACAGCAGCCAGATTGTGACATCACAGAGCATCCCTGTGATGTCACAATCTGGCTGCTGTGTAAGAACATTTTCATTGGCTGCTGTGTAGGAACATCCTCAATGGCTGCTGTGTAGGAACATCTTCATTGGCTGCTGTGTAGGAACAGTCTCATTGGCTGCTGTGTCTATCTATCTATCTATCTATCTATCTATCTATCTATCTATCTATCTATCTATCTATCTATCTATCTATCTATCTATCTATCTATATGTCTCTATCTCTATCTATCTATCTAGTGACTCTCAGGGCGGCGCGGCCCCCTTTTATACCCTTCCTGGACGATGAAGATGTTCCTGCACATGAAGATGTTCCTACACAGCAGCCATTGAGGATGTTCCTACACAGCAGCCAATGAAAATGTTCCTACACAGCAGCCAGATTGTGACATCACAGAGCATCCCTGTGATGTCCCAATCTGGCTGCTGTGTAAGAACATTTTCATTGGCTGCTGTGTAGGAACATCCTCAATGGCTGCTGTGTAGGAACATCTTCATTGGCTGCTGTGTAGGAACAGTCTCATTGGCTGCTGTGTCTATCTATCTATCTATCTATCTATCTATCTATCTATCTATCTATCTATCTATATGTCTCTATCTCTATCTATCTATCTAGTGACTCTCAGGGCGGCGCGGCCCCCTTTTATACCCTTCCTGGACGATGAAGATGTTCCTGCACATGAAGATGTTCCTACACAGCAGCCATTGAGGATGTTCCTACACAGCAGCCAATGAAAATGTTCCTACACAGCAGCCAGATTGTGACATCACAGAGCATCCCTGTGATGTCACAATCTGGCTGCTGTGTAAGAACATTTTCATTGGCTGCTGTGTAGGAACATCCTCAATGGCTGCTGTGTAGGAACATCTTCATTGGCTGCTGTGTAGGAACAGTCTCATTGGCTGCTGTGTCTATCTATCTATCTATCTATCTATCTATCTATCTATCTATCTATCTATATGTCTCTATCTCTATCTATCTATCTAGTGACTCTCAGGGCGGCGCGGCCCCCTTTTATACCCTTCCTGGACGATGAAGATGTTCCTGCACATGAAGATGTTCCTACACAGCAGCCATTGAGGATGTTCCTACACAGCAGCCAATGAAAATGTTCCTACACAGCAGCCAGATTGTGACATCACAGAGCATCCCTGTGATGTCACAATCTGGCTGCTGTGTAAGAACATTTTCATTGGCTGCTGTGTAGGAACATCCTCAATGGCTGCTGTGTAGGAACATCTTCATTGGCTGCTGTGTAGGAACAGTCTCATTGGCTGCTGTGTCTATCTATCTATCTATCTATCTATCTATCTATCTATCTATCTATCTATCTATCTATCTATCTATCTATCTATCTATATGTCTCTATCTCTATCTATCTATCTAGTGACTCTCAGGGCGGCGCGGCCCCCTTTTATACCCTTCCTGGACGATGAAGATGTTCCTGCACATGAAGATGTTCCTACACAGCAGCCATTGAGGATGTTCCTACACAGCAGCCAATGAAAATGTTCCTACACAGCAGCCAGATTGTGACATCACAGAGCATCCCTGTGATGTCACAATCTGGCTGCTGTGTAAGAACATTTTCATTGGCTGCTGTGTAGGAACATCCTCAATGGCTGCTATGTAGGAACATCTTCATTGGCTGCTGTGTAGGAACAGTCTCATTGGCTGCTGTGTCTATCTATCTATCTATCTATCTATCTATCTATCTATCTATCTATCTATCTATCTATCTATCTATCTATCTATCTATCTATCTATCTATCTATCTATCTATATGTCTATCTATCTATCTATCTATCTATCTATCTATATGTCTATCTATCTATCTATCTATCTATCTATCTATCTATCTATCTATCTATCTATCTATCTATCTATCTATCTATCTATCTATCTATCTATCTATCTATCTATATGTCTCTATCTCTATCTATCTATCTAGTGACT
>NW_028175920.1:805000-822500 GCF_949987555.1 Borostomias antarcticus
ATCTATCTATCTATCTATCTATCTATCTATCTATCTATCTATCTATATGTCTCTATCTCTATCTATCTATCTAGTGACTCTCAGGGCGGCGCGGCCCCCTTTTATACCCTTCCTGGACGATGAAGATGTTCCTGCACATGAAGATGTTCCTACACAGCAGCCATTGAGGATTTTCCTACACAGCAGCCAATGAAAATGTTCCTACACAGCAGCCAGATTGTGACATCACAGAGCATCCCTGTGATGTCACAATCTGGCTGCTGTGTAAGAACATTTTCATTGGCTGCTGTGTAGGAACATCCTCAATGGCTGCTATGTAGGAACATCTTCATTGGCTGCTGTGTAGGAACAGTCTCATTGGCTACTGTGTCTATCTATCTATCTATCTATCTATCTATCTATCTATCTATCTATCTATCTATCTATCTATCTATCCATCTATCTATCTATCTATCTATCTATCTATCTATCTATCTATCTATCTATCTATCTATCTATCTATCTATATATATATATATATATATATCTATATGTCTCTTTCTCTATCTATCTATCTAGTGACTCTCAGGGCGGCGCGGCCCCCTTTTATACCCTTCCTGGACGATGAAGATGTTCCTGCACATGAAGATGTTCCTACACAGCAGCCATTGAGGATGTTCCTACACAGCAGCCAATGAAAATGTTCCTACACAGCAGCCAGATTGTGACATCACAGAGCATCCCTGTGATGTCACAATCTGGCTGCTGTGTAAGAACATTTTCATTGGCTGCTGTGTAGGAACATCCTCAATGGCTGCTATGTAGGAACATCTTCATTGGCTGCTGTGTAGGAACAGTCTCATTGGCTGCTGTGTCTATCTATCTATCTATCTATCTATCTATCTATCTATCTATCTATCTATCTATCTATCTATCTATCTATCTATCTATCTATCTATCTATCTATCTATCTATCTATCTATATATCTATCTATCTATCTATCTATCTATATGTCTATCTATCTATCTATCTATCTATCTATCTATCTATATATATATATATATATCTATCTATATGTCTCTTTCTCTATCTATCTATCTAGTGACTCTCAGGGCGGCGCGGCCCCCTTTTATACCCTTCCTGGACGATGAAGATGTTCCTGCACATGAAGATGTTCCTACACAGCAGCCATTGAGGATGTTCCTACACAGCAGCCAATGAAAATGTTCCTACACAGCAGCCAGATTGTGACATCACAGAGCATCCCTGTGATGTCACAATCTGGCTGCTGTGTAAGAACATTTTCATTGGCTGCTGTGTAGGAACATCCTCAATGGCTGCTGTGTAGGAACATCTTCATTGGCTGCTGTGTAGGAACAGTCTCATTGGCTGCTGTGTCTATCTATCTATCTATCTATCTATCTATCTATCTATCTATCTATCTATCTATCTATCTATCTATCTATCTATCTATCTATCTATCTATCTATCTATCTATCTATCTATCTATATGTCTCTATCTCTATCTATCTATCTAGTGACTCTCAGGGCGGCGCGGCCCCCTTTTATACCCTTCCTGGACGATGAAGATGTTCCTGCACATGAAGATGTTCCTACACAGCAGCCATTGAGGATGTTCCTACACAGCAGCCAATGAAAATGTTCCTACACAGCAGCCAGATTGTGACATCACAGAGCATCCCTGTGATGTCACAATCTGGCTGCTGTGTAAGAACATTTTCATTGGCTGCTGTGTAGGAACATCCTCAATGGCTGCTGTGTAGGAACATCTTCATTGGCTGCTGTGTAGGAACAGTCTCATTGGCTGCTGTGTCTATCTATCTATCTATCTATCTATCTATCTATCTATCTATCTATCTATCTATCTATCTATCTATCTATCTATCTATCTATCTATCTATCTATATGTCTCTATCTCTATCTATCTATCTAGTGACTCTCAGGGCGGCGCGGCCCCCTTTTATACCCTTCCTGGACGATGAAGATGTTCCTGCACATGAAGATGTTCCTACACAGCAGCCATTGAGGATGTTCCTACACAGCAGCCAATGAAAATGTTCCTACACAGCAGCCAGATTGTGACATCACAGAGCATCCCTGTGATGTCACAATCTGGCTGCTGTGTAAGAACATTTTCATTGGCTGCTGTGTAGGAACATCCTCAATGGCTGCTATGTAGGAACATCTTCATTGGCTGCTGTGTAGGAACAGTCTCATTGGCTGCTGTGTCTATCTATCTATCTATCTATCTATCTATCTATCTATCTATCTATCTATCTATCTATCTATCTATCTATATGTCTATCTATCTATCTATCTATCTATCTATCTATCTATATGTCTATCTATCTATCTATCTATCTATCTATCTATCTATCTATCTATCTATCTATCTATCTATATGTCTCTATCTCTATCTATCTATCTAGTGACTCTCAGGGCGGCGCGGCCCCCTTTTATACCCTTCCTGGACGATGAAGATGTTCCTGCACATGAAGATGTTCCTACACAGCAGCCATTGAGGATTTTCCTACACAGCAGCCAATGAAAATGTTCCTACACAGCAGCCAGATTGTGACATCACAGAGCATCCCTGTGATGTCACAATCTGGCTGCTGTGTAAGAACATTTTCATTGGCTGCTGTGTAGGAACATCCTCAATGGCTGCTATGTAGGAACATCTTCATTGGCTGCTGTGTAGGAACAGTCTCATTGGCTACTGTGTCTATCTATCTATCTATCTATCTATCTATCTATCTATCTATCTATCTATCTATCTATCTATCTATCTATCTATATATCTATCTATCTATCCATCTATCTATCTATCTATCTATCTATCTATCTATCTATCTATCTATCTATCTATCTATCTATCTATCTATCTATCTATCTATCTATATATATATATATATATCTATCTATATGTCTCTTTCTCTATCTATCTATCTAGTGACTCTCAGGGCGGCGCGGCCCCCTTTTATACCCTTCCTGGACGATGAAGATGTTCCTGCACATGAAGATGTTCCTACACAGCAGCCATTGAGGATGTTCCTACACAGCAGCCAATGAAAATGTTCCTACACAGCAGCCAGATTGTGACATCACAGAGCATCCCTGTGATGTCACAATCTGGCTGCTGTGTAAGAACATTTTCATTGGCTGCTGTGTAGGAACATCCTCAATGGCTGCTGTGTAGGAACATCTTCATTGGCTGCTGTGTAGGAACAGTCTCATTGGCTGCTGTGTCTATCTATCTATCTATCTATCTATCTATCTATCTATCTATCTATCTATCTATCTATCTATCTATCTATCTATCTATCTATCTATCTATCTATCTATATGTCTCTATCTCTATCTATCTATCTATCTAGTGACTCTCAGGGCGGCGCGGCCCCCTTTTATACCCTTCCTGGACGATGAAGATGTTCCTGCACATGAAGATGTTCCTACACAGCAGCCATTGAGGATGTTCCTACACAGCAGCCAATGAAAATGTTCCTACACAGCAGCCAGATTGTGACATCACAGAGCATCCCTGTGATGTCACAATCTGGCTGCTGTGTAAGAACATTTTCATTGGCTGCTGTGTAGGAACATCCTCAATGGCTGCTATGTAGGAACATCTTCATTGGCTGCTGTGTAGGAACAGTCTCATTGGCTGCTGTGTCTATCTATCTATCTATCTATCTATCTATCTATCTATCTATCTATCTATCTATCTATATATCTATCTATCTATCTATCTATCTATCTATCTATCTATCTATATATATATATATATATCTATCTATATGTCTCTTTCTCTATCTATCTATCTAGTGACTCTCAGGGCGGCGCGGCCCCCTTTTATACCCTTCCTGGACGATGAAGATGTTCCTGCACATGAAGATGTTCCTACACAGCAGCCATTGAGGATGTTCCTACACAGCAGCCAATGAAAATGTTCCTACACAGCAGCCAGATTGTGACATCACAGAGCATCCCTGTGATGTCACAATCTGGCTGCTGTGTAAGAACATTTTCATTGGCTGCTGTGTAGGAACATCCTCAATGGCTGCTGTGTAGGAACATCTTCATTGGCTGCTGTGTAGGAACAGTCTCATTGGCTGCTGTGTCTATCTATCTATCTATCTATCTATCTATCTATCTATCTATCTATCTATCTATCTATCTATCTATCTATCTATCTATCTATCTATATGTCTCTATCTCTATCTATCTATCTATCTAGTGACTCTCAGGGCGGCGCGGCCCCCTTTTATACCCTTCCTGGACGATGAAGATGTTCCTGCACATGAAGATGTTCCTACACAGCAGCCATTGAGGATGTTCCTACACAGCAGCCAATGAAAATGTTCCTACACAGCAGCCAGATTGTGACATCACAGAGCATCCCTGTGATGTCACAATCTGGCTGCTGTGTAAGAACATTTTCATTGGCTGCTGTGTAGGAACATCCTCAATGGCTGCTGTGTAGGAACATCTTCATTGGCTGCTGTGTAGGAACAGTCTCATTGGCTGCTGTGTCTATCTATCTATCTATCTATCTATCTATCTATCTATCTATCTATCTATCTATCTATCTATCTATCTATCTATCTATCTATCTATCTATCTAGTGACTCTCAGGGCGGCGCGGCCCCCTTTTATACCCTTCCTGGACGATGAAGATGTTCCTGCACATGAAGATGTTCCTACACAGCAGCCATTGAGGATGTTCCTACACAGCAGCCAATGAAAATGTTCCTACACAGCAGCCAGATTGTGACATCACAGAGCATCCCTGTGATGTCACAATCTGGCTGCTGTGTAGGAACATTTTCATTGGCTGCTGTGTAGGAACATCCTCAATGGCTGCTGTGTAGGAACATCTTCATTTGCTGCTGTGTAGGAACAGTCTCATTGGCTGCTGTGTCTATCTATCTATCTATCTATCTATCTATCTATCTATCTATCTATCTATCTATCTATCTATCTATCTATCTATCTATCTATCTATCTATCTATCTATCTATATGTCTCTATCTCTATCTATCTATCTAGTGACTCTCAGGGCGGCGCGGCCCCCTTTTATACCCTTCCTGGACGATGAAGATGTTCCTGCACATGAAGATGTTCCTACACAGCAGCCATTGAGGATGTTCCTACACAGCAGCCAATGACAATGTTCCTACACAGCAGCCAGATTGTGACATCACAGAGCATCCCTGTGATGTCACAATCTGGCTGCTGTGTAGGTACATTTTCATTGGCTGATGTGTAGGAACATCCTCAATGGCTGCTGTGTAGGAACATCTTCATTGGCTGCTGTGTAGGAACAGTCTCATTGGCTGCTGTGTCTATCTATCTATCTATCTATCTATCTATCTATCTATCTATCTATCTATCTATCTATCTATCTATCTATCTATCTATCTATCTATCTATCTATATGTCTCTATCTCTATCTATCTATCTAGTGACTCTCAGGGCGGCGCGGCCCCCTTTTATACCCTTCCTGGACGATGAAGATGTTCCTGCACATGAAGATGTTCCTACACAGCAGCCATTGAGGATGTTCCTACACAGCAGCCAATGAAAATGTTCCTACACAGCAGCCAGATTGTGACATCACAGAGCATCCCTGTGATGTCACAATCTGGCTGCTGTGTAAGAACATTTTCATTGGCTGCTGTGTAGGAACATCCTCAATGGCTGCTGTGTAGGAACATCTTCATTGGCTGCTGTGTAGGAACAGTCTCATTGGCTGCTGTGTCTATCTATCTATCTATCTATCTATCTATCTATCTATCTATCTATCTATCTATCTATCTATCTATCTATCTATATGTCTCTATCTCTATCTATCTATCTAGTGACTCTCAGGGCGGCGCGGCCCCCTTTTATACCCTTCCTGGACGATGAAGATGTTCCTGCACATGAAGATGTTCCTACACAGCAGCCATTGAGGATGTTCCTACACAGCAGCCAATGAAAATGTTCCTACACAGCAGCCAGATTGTGACATCACAGAGCATCCCTGTGATGTCACAATCTGGCTGCTGTGTAAGAACATTTTCATTGGCTGCTGTGTAGGAACATCCTCAATGGCTGCTGTGTAGGAACATCTTCATTGGCTGCTGTGTAGGAACAGTCTCATTGGCTGCTGTGTCTATCTATCTATCTATCTATCTATCTATCTATCTATCTATCTATCTATCTATCTATCTATCTATCTATCTATCTATCTATCTATCTATCTATCTATCTATCTATCTATATGTCTCTATCTCTATCTATCTATCTAGTGACTCTCAGGGCGGCGCGGCCCCCTTTTATACCCTTCCTGGACGATGAAGATGTTCCTGCACATGAAGATGTTCCTACACAGCAGCCATTGAGGATGTTCCTACACAGCAGCCAATGAAAATGTTCCTACACAGCAGCCAGATTGTGACATCACAGAGCATCCCTGTGATGTCACAATCTGGCTGCTGTGTAGGAACATTTTCATTGGCTGCTGTGTAGGAACATCCTCAATGGCTGCTGTGTAGGAACATCTTCATTGGCTGCTGTGTAGGAACAGTCTCCTGGCTGCTGTGTCTATCTATCTATCTATCTATCTATCTATCTATCTATCTATCTATCTATCTATCTATCTATCTATCTATCTATCTATCTATCTATCTATATGTCTCTATCTCTATCTATCTATCTAGTGACTCTCAGGGCGGCGCGGCCCCCTTTTATACCCTTCCTGGACGATGAAGATGTTCCTGCACATGAAGATGTTCCTACACAGCAGCCATTGAGGATGTTCCTACACAGCAGCCAATGACAATGTTCCTACACAGCAGCCAGATAGTGACATCACAGAGCATCCCTGTGATGTCACAATCTGGCTGCTGTGTAGGAACATTTTCATTGGCTGATGTGTAGGAACATCCTCAATGGCTGCTGTGTAGGAACATCTTCATTGGCTGCTGTGTAGGAACAGTCTCATTGGCTGCTGTGTCTATCTATCTATCTATCTATCTATCTATCTATCTATCTATCTATCTATCTATCTATCTATCTATCTATCTATCTATCTATCTATCTATATGTCTCTATCTCTATCTATCTATCTAGTGACTCTCAGGGCGGCGCGGCCCCCTTTTATACCCTTCCTGGACGATGAAGATGTTCCTGCACATGAAGATGTTCCTACACAGCAGCCATTGAGGATGTTCCTACACAGCAGCCAATGAAAATGTTCCTACACAGCAGCCAGATTGTGACATCACAGAGCATCCCTGTGATGTCACAATCTGGCTGCTGTGTAAGAACATTTTCATTGGCTGCTGTGTAGGAACATCCTCAATGGCTGCTGTGTAGGAACATCTTCATTGGCTGCTGTGTAGGAACAGTCTCATTGGCTGCTGTGTCTATCTATCTATCTATCTATCTATCTATCTATCTATCTATCTATCTATATGTCTCTATCTCTATCTATCTATCTAGTGACTCTCAGGGCGGCGCGGCCCCCTTTTATACCCTTCCTGGACGATGAAGATGTTCCTGCACATGAAGATGTTCCTACACAGCAGCCATTGAGGATGTTCCTACACAGCAGCCAATGAAAATGTTCCTACACAGCAGCCAGATTGTGACATCACAGAGCATCCCTGTGATGTCACAATCTGGCTGCTGTGTAAGAACATTTTCATTGGCTGCTGTGTAGGAACATCCTCAATGGCTGCTGTGTAGGAACATCTTCATTGGCTGCTGTGTAGGAACAGTCTCATTGGCTGCTGTGTCTATCTATCTATCTATCTATCTATCTATCTATCTATCTATCTATCTATCTATCTATCTATCTATCTATCTATCTATCTATATGTCTCTATCTCTATCTATCTATCTAGTGACTCTCAGGGCGGCGCGGCCCCCTTTTATACCCTTCCTGGACGATGAAGATGTTCCTGCACATGAAGATGTTCCTACACAGCAGCCATTGAGGATGTTCCTACACAGCAGCCAATGAAAATGTTCCTACACAGCAGCCAGATTGTGACATCACAGAGCATCCCTGTGATGTCACAATCTGGCTGCTGTGTAGGAACATTTTCATTGGCTGCTGTGTAGGAACATCCTCAATGGCTGCTGTGTAGGAACATCTTCATTGGCTGCTGTGTAGGAACAGTCTCCTGGCTGCTGTGTCTATCTATCTATCTATCTATCTATCTATCTATCTATCTATCTATCTATCTATCTATCTATCTATCTATCTATCTATCTATCTATCTATCTATCTATATGTCTCTATCTCTATCTATCTATCTAGTGACTCTCAGGGCGGCGCGGCCCCCTTTTATACCCTTCCTGGACGATGAAGATGTTCCTGCACATGAAGATGTTCCTACACAGCAGCCATTGAGGATGTTCCTACACAGCAGCCAATGAAAATGTTCCTACACAGCAGCCAGATTGTGACATCACAGAGCATCCCTGTGATGTCACAATCTGGCTGCTGTGTAAGAACATTTTCATTGGCTGCTGTGTAGGAACATCCTCAATGGCTGCTGTGTAGGAACATCTTCATTGGCTGCTGTGTAGGAACAGTCTCATTGGCTGCTGTGTCTATCTATCTATCTATCTATCTATCTATCTATCTATCTATCTATCTATCTATCTATCTATCTATCTATCTATCTATCTATCTATCTATCTATCTATCTATCTATATGTCTCTATCTCTATCTATCTATCTGGTGACTCTCAGGGCGGCGCGGCCCCCTTTTATACCCTTCCTGGACGATGAAGATGTTCCTGCACATGAAGATGTTCCTACACAGCAGCCATTGAGGATGTTCCTACACAGCAGCCAATGAAAATGTTCCTACACAGCAGCCAGATTGTGACATCACAGAGCATCCCTGTGATGTCACAATCTGGCTGCTGTGTAAGAACATTTTCATTGGCTGCTGTGTAGGAACATCCTCAATGGCTGCTGTGTAGGAACATCTTCATTGGCTGCTGTGTAGGAACAGTCTCATTGGCTGCTGTGTCTATCTATCTATCTATCTATCTATCTATCTATCTATCTATCTATCTATCTATCTATCTATCTATCTATCTATCTATCTATCTATCTATCTATATGTCTCTATCTCTATCTATATCTATCTATCTAGTGACTCTCAGGGCGGCGCGGCCCCCTTTTATACCCTTCCTGGACGATGAAGATGTTCCTGCACATGAAGATGTTCCTACACAGCAGCCATTGAGGATGTTCCTACACAGCAGCCAATGAAAATGTTCCTACACAGCAGCCAGATTGTGACATCACAGAGCATCCCTGTGATGTCACAATCTGGCTGCTGTGTAAGAACATTTTCATTGGCTGCTGTGTAGGAACATCCTCAATGGCTGCTGTGTAGGAACATCTTCATTGGCTGCTGTGTAGGAACAGTCTCATTGGCTGCTGTGTCTATCTATCTATCTATCTATCTATCTATCTATCTATCTATCTATCTATCTATCTATCTATCTATCTATCTATCTATCTATCTATATGTCTCTATCTCTATCTATCTATCTAGTGACTCTCAGGGCGGCGCGGCCCCCTTTTATACCCTTCCTGGACGATGAAGATGTTCCTGCACATGAAGATGTTCCTACACAGCAGCCATTGAGGATGTTCCTACACAGCAGCCAATGAAAATGTTCCTACACAGCAGCCAGATTGTGACATCACAGAGCATCCCTGTGATGTCACAATCTGGCTGCTGTGTAGGAACATTTTCATTGGCTGCTGTGTAGGAACATCCTCAATGGCTGCTGTGTAGGAACATCTTCATTGGCTGCTGTGTAGGAACAGTCTCCTGGCTGCTGTGTCTATCTATCTATCTATCTATCTATCTATCTATCTATCTATCTATCTATCTATCTATCTATCTATCTATCTATCTATCTATCTATCTATCTATCTATCTATCTATCTATCTATCTATATGTCTCTATCTCTATCTATCTATCTAGTGACTCTCAGGGCGGCGCGGCCCCCTTTTATACCCTTCCTGGACGATGAAGATGTTCCTGCACATGAAGATGTTCCTACACAGCAGCCATTGAGGATGTTCCTACACAGCAGCCAATGAAAATGTTCCTACACAGCAGCCAGATTGTGACATCACAGAGCATCCCTGTGATGTCACAATCTGGCTGCTGTGTAAGAACATTTTCATTGGCTGCTGTGTAGGAACATCCTCAATGGCTGCTGTGTAGGAACATCTTCATTGGCTGCTGTGTAGGAACAGTCTCATTGGCTGCTGTGTCTATCTATCTATCTATCTATCTATCTATCTATCTATCTATCTATCTATCTATCTATCTATCTATCTATCTATCTATCTATCTATATGTCTCTATCTCTATCTATCTATCTGGTGACTCTCAGGGCGGCGCGGCCCCCTTTTATACCCTTCCTGGACGATGAAGATGTTCCTGCACATGAAGATGTTCCTACACAGCAGCCATTGAGGATGTTCCTACACAGCAGCCAATGAAAATGTTCCTACACAGCAGCCAGATTGTGACATCACAGAGCATCCCTGTGATGTCACAATCTGGCTGCTGTGTAGGAACATTTTCATTGGCTGCTGTGTAGGAACATCCTCAATGGCTGCTGTGTAGGAACATCTTCATTGGCTGCTGTGTAGGAACAGTCTCATTGGCTGCTGTGTCTATCTATCTATCTATCTATCTATCTATCTATCTATCTATCTATCTATCTATCTATCTATCTATCTATATGTCTCTATCTCTATCTATCTATCTAGTGACTCTCAGGGCGGCGCGGCCCCCTTTTATACCCTTCCTGGACGATGAAGATGTTCCTGCACATGAAGATGTTCCTACACAGCAGCCATTGAGGATGTTCCTACACAGCAGCCAATGAAAATGTTCCTACACAGCAGCCAGATTGTGACATCACAGAGCATCCCTGTGATGTCACAATCTGGCTGCTGTGTAAGAACATTTTCATTGGCTGCTGTGTAGGAACATCCTCAATGGCTGCTGTGTAGGAACATCTTCATTGGCTGCTGTGTAGGAACAGTCTCATTGGCTGCTGTGTCTATCTATCTATCTATCTATCTATCTATCTATCTATCTATCTATCTATCTATCTATCTATCTATCTATCTATCTATCTATCTATCTATCTATCTATCTATCTATATGTCTCTATCTCTATCTATCTATCTAGTGACTCTCAGGGCGGCGCGGCCCCCTTTTATACCCTTCCTGGACGATGAAGATGTTCCTGCACATGAAGATGTTCCTACACAGCAGCCATTGAGGATGTTCCTACACAGCAGCCAATGAAAATGTTCCTACACAGCAGCCAGATTGTGACATCACAGAGCATCCCTGTGATGTCACAATCTGGCTGCTGTGTAAGAACATTTTCATTGGCTGCTGTGTAGGAACATCCTCAATGGCTGCTGTGTAGGAACATCTTCATTGGCTGCTGTGTAGGAACAGTCTCATTGGCTGCTGTGTCTATCTATCTATCTATCTATCTATCTATCTATCTATCTATCTATCTATCTATCTATCTATCTATCTATCTATCTATCTATCTATCTATCTATCTATCTATCTATCTATATGTCTCTATCTCTATCTATCTATCTAGTGACTCTCAGGGCGGCGCGGCCCCCTTTTATACCCTTCCTGGACGATGAAGATGTTCCTGCACATGAAGATGTTCCTACACAGCAGCCATTGAGGATGTTCCTACACAGCAGCCAATGAAAATGTTCCTACACAGCAGCCAGATTGTGACATCACAGAGCATCCCTGTGATGTCACAATCTGGCTGCTGTGTAAGAACATTTTCATTGGCTGCTGTGTAGGAACATCCTCAATGGCTGCTGTGTAGGAACATCTTCATTGGCTGCTGTGTAGGAACAGTCTCATTGGCTGCTGTGTCTATCTATCTATCTATCTATCCATCTATCTATCTATCTATCTATCTATCTATCTATCTATCTATCTATCTATCTATCTATCTATCTATCTATCTATCTATCTATCTATCTATCTATCTATCTATCTATATGTCTCTATCTCTATCTATCTATCTAGTGACTCTCAGGGCGGCGCGGCCCCCTTTTATACCCTTCCTGGACGATGAAGATGTTCCTGCACATGAAGATGTTCCTACACAGCAGCCATTGAGGATGTTCCTACACAGCAGCCAATGAAAATGTCCCTACACAGCAGCCAGATTGTGACATCACAGAGCATCCCTGTGATGTCACAATCTGGCTGCTGTGTAAGAACATTTTCATTGGCTGCTGTGTAGGAACATCCTCAATGGCTGATATGTAGGAACATCTTCATTGGCTGCTGTGTAGGAACAGTCTCATTGGCTGCTGTGTCTATCTATCAATCTATCAATCTATCAATATATCTATCTATCTATCTATCTATCTATCTATCTATCTATCTATCTATCTATCTATCTATCTATCTAGTGACTCTCAGGGCGGCGCGGCCCCCTTTTATACCCTTCCTGGACGATGAAGATGTTCCTGCACATGAAGATGTTCCTACACAGCAGCCATTGAGGATGTTCCTACACAGCAGCCAATGAAAATGTTCCTACACAGCAGCCAGATTGTGACATCACAGAGCATCCCTGTGATGTCACAATCTGGCTGCTGTGTAGGAACATTTTCATTGGCTGCTGTGTAGGAACATCCTCAATGGCTGCTGTGTAGGAACATCTTCATTTGCTGCTGTGTAGGAACAGTCTCATTGGCTGCTGTGTCTATCTATCTATCTATCTATCTATCTATCTATCTATCTATCTATCTATCTATCTATCTATCTATCTATCTATCTATATGTCTCTATCTCTATCTATCTATCTAGTGACTCTCAGGGCGGCGCGGCCCCCTTTTATACCCTTCCTGGACGATGAAGATGTTCCTGCACATGAAGATGTTCCTACACAGCAGCCATTGAGGATGTTCCTACACAGCAGCCAATGACAATGTTCCTACACAGCAGCCAGATTGTGACATCACAGAGCATCCCTGTGATGTCACAATCTGGCTGCTGTGTAGGTACATTTTCATTGGCTGATGTGTAGGAACATCCTCAATGGCTGCTGTGTAGGAACATCTTCATTGGCTGCTGTGTAGGAACAGTCTCATTGGCTGCTGTGTCTATCTATCTATCTATCTATCTATCTATCTATCTATCTATCTATCTATCTATCTATCTATCTATCTATCTATCTATCTATCTATCTATCTATCTATCTATCTATCTATCTATCTATCTATCTATCTATATGTCTCTATCTCTATCTATCTATCTAGTGACTCTCAGGGCGGCGCGGCCCCCTTTTATACCCTTCCTGGACGATGAAGATGTTCCTGCACATGAAGATGTTCCTACACAGCAGCCATTGAGGATGTTCCTACACAGCAGCCAATGAAAATGTTCCTACACAGCAGCCAGATTGTGACATCACAGAGCATCCCTGTGATGTCACAATCTGGCTGCTGTGTAAGAACATTTTCATTGGCTGCTGTGTAGGAACATCCTCAATGGCTGCTGTGTAGGAACATCTTCATTGGCTGCTGTGTAGGAACAGTCTCATTGGCTGCTGTGTCTATCTATCTATCTATCTATCTATCTATCTATCTATCTATCTATCTATCTATCTATCTATCTATATGTCTCTATCTCTATCTATCTATCTAGTGACTCTCAGGGCGGCGCGGCCCCCTTTTATACCCTTCCTGGACGATGAAGATGTTCCTGCACATGAAGATGTTCCTACACAGCAGCCATTGAGGATGTTCCTACACAGCAGCCAATGAAAATGTTCCTACACAGCAGCCAGATTGTGACATCACAGAGCATCCCTGTGATGTCACAATCTGGCTGCTGTGTAGGAACATTTTCATTGGCTGCTGTGTAGGAACATCCTCAATGGCTGCTGTGTAGGAACATCTTCATTGGCTGCTGTGTAGGAACAGTCTCCTGGCTGCTGTGTCTATCTATCTATCTATCTATCTATCTATCTATCTATCTATCTATCTATCTATCTATCTATCTATCTATCTATCTATCTATCTATCTATCTATCTATATGTCTCTATCTCTATCTATCTATCTAGTGACTCTCAGGGCGGCGCGGCCCCCTTTTATACCCTTCCTGGACGATGAAGATGTTCCTGCACATGAAGATGTTCCTACACAGCAGCCATTGAGGATGTTCCTACACAGCAGCCAATGACAATGTTCCTACACAGCAGCCAGATAGTGACATCACAGAGCATCCCTGTGATGTCACAATCTGGCTGCTGTGTAGGAACATTTTCATTGGCTGATGTGTAGGAACATCCTCAATGGCTGCTGTGTAGGAACATCTTCATTGGCTGCTGTGTAGGAACAGTCTCATTGGCTGCTGTGTCTATCTATCTATCTATCTATCTATCTATCTATCTATCTATCTATCTATCTATCTATCTATCTATCTATCTATCTATCTATCTATCTATCTATCTATCTATCTATCTATCTATCTATCTATATGTCTCTATCTCTATCTATCTATCTAGTGACTCTCAGGGCGGCGCGGCCCCCTTTTATACCCTTCCTGGACGATGAAGATGTTCCTGCACATGAAGATGTTCCTACACAGCAGCCATTGAGGATGTTCCTACACAGCAGCCAATGAAAATGTTCCTACACAGCAGCCAGATTGTGACATCACAGAGCATCCCTGTGATGTCACAATCTGGCTGCTGTGTAAGAACATTTTCATTGGCTGCTGTGTAGGAACATCCTCAATGGCTGCTGTGTAGGAACATCTTCATTGGCTGCTGTGTAGGAACAGTCTCATTGGCTGCTGTGTCTATCTATCTATCTATCTATCTATCTATCTATCTATCTATCTATCTATCTATCTATCTATCTATCTATCTATCTATCTATCTATCTATCTATATGTCTCTATCTCTATCTATCTATCTGGTGACTCTCAGGGCGGCGCGGCCCCCTTTTATACCCTTCCTGGACGATGAAGATGTTCCTGCACATGAAGATGTTCCTACACAGCAGCCATTGAGGATGTTCCTACACAGCAGCCAATGAAAATGTTCCTACACAGCAGCCAGATTGTGACATCACAGAGCATCCCTGTGATGTCACAATCTGGCTGCTGTGTAGGAACATTTTCATTGGCTGCTGTGTAGGAACATCCTCAATGGCTGCTGTGTAGGAACATCTTCATTGGCTGCTGTGTAGGAACAGTCTCATTGGCTGCTGTGTCTATCTATCTATCTATCTATCTATCTATCTATCTATCTATCTATCTATCTATCTATCTATCTATCTATCTATCTATCTATATGTCTCTATCTCTATCTATCTATCTAGTGACTCTCAGGGCGGCGCGGCCCCCTTTTATACCCTTCCTGGACGATGAAGATGTTCCTGCACATGAAGATGTTCCTACACAGCAGCCATTGAGGATGTTCCTACACAGCAGCCAATGAAAATGTTCCTACACAGCAGCCAGATTGTGACATCACAGAGCATCCCTGTGATGTCACAATCTGGCTGCTGTGTAAGAACATTTTCATTGGCTGCTGTGTAGGAACATCCTCAATGGCTGCTGTGTAGGAACATCTTCATTGGCTGCTGTGTAGGAACAGTCTCATTGGCTGCTGTGTCTATCTATCTATCTATCTATCTATCTATCTATCTATCTATCTATCTATCTATCTATCTATCTATCTATCTATCTATCTATCTATCTATCTATATGTCTCTATCTCTATCTATCTATCTAGTGACTCTCAGGGCGGCGCGGCCCCCTTTTATACCCTTCCTGGACGATGAAGATGTTCCTGCACATGAAGATGTTCCTACACAGCAGCCATTGAGGATGTTCCTACACAGCAGCCAATGAAAATGTTCCTACACAGCAGCCAGATTGTGACATCACAGAGCATCCCTGTGATGTCACAATCTGGCTGCTGTGTAAGAACATTTTCATTGGCTGCTGTGTAGGAACATCCTCAATGGCTGCTGTGTAGGAACATCTTCATTGGCTGCTGTGTAGGAACAGTCTCATTGGCTGCTGTGTCTATCTATCTATCTATCTATCTATCTATCTATCTATCTATCTATCTATCTATCTATCTATCTATCTATCTATCTATCTATCTATCTATATGTCTCTATCTCTATCTATCTATCTAGTGACTCTCAGGGCGGCGCGGCCCCCTTTTATACCCTTCCTGGACGATGAAGATGTTCCTGCACATGAAGATGTTCCTACACAGCAGCCATTGAGGATGTTCCTACACAGCAGCCAATGAAAATGTTCCTACACAGCAGCCAGATTGTGACATCACAGAGCATCCCTGTGATGTCACAATCTGGCTGCTGTGTAAGAACATTTTCATTGGCTGCTGTGTAGGAACATCCTCAATGGCTGCTGTGTAGGAACATCTTCATTGGCTGCTGTGTAGGAACAGTCTCATTGGCTGCTGTGTCTATCTATCTATCTATCTATCTATCTATCCATCTATCTATCTATCTATCTATCTATCTATCTATCTATCTATCTATCTATCTATCTATCTATCTATCTATCTATCTATCTATCTATCTATCTATCTATATGTCTCTATCTCTATCTATCTATCTAGTGACTCTCAGGGCGGCGCGGCCCCCTTTTATACCCTTCCTGGACGATGAAGATGTTCCTGCACATGAAGATGTTCCTACACAGCAGCCATTGAGGATGTTCCTACACAGCAGCCAATGAAAATGTCCCTACACAGCAGCCAGATTGTGACATCACAGAGCATCCCTGTGATGTCACAATCTGGCTGCTGTGTAAGAACATTTTCATTGGCTGCTGTGTAGGAACATCCTCAATGGCTGATATGTAGGAACATCTTCATTGGCTGCTGTGTAGGAACAGTCTCATTGGCTGCTGTGTCTATCTATCAATCTATCAATCTATCAATATATCTATCTATCTATCTATCTATCTATCTATCTATCTATCTATCTATCTATCTATCTATCTATATGTCTCTATCTCTATCTATCTATCTAGTGACTCTCAGGGCGGCGCGGCCCCCTTTTATACCCTTCCTGGACGATGAAGATGTTCCTGCACATGAAGATGTTCCTACACAGCAGCCATTGAGGATGTTCCTACACAGCAGCCAATGACAATGTTCCTACACAGCAGCCAGATTGTGACATCACAGAGCATCCCTGTGATGTCACAATCTGGCTGCTGTGTAGGAACATTTTCATGGGCTGATGTGTAGGAACATCCTCAATGGCTGCTGTGTAGGAACATCTTCATTGGCTGCTGTGTAGGAACAGTCTCATTGGCTGCTGTGTCTATCCATCTATCTATCTATCTATCTATCTATCTATCTATCTATCTATCTATCTATCTATCTATCTATCTAT
>NW_028175920.1:830000-831000 GCF_949987555.1 Borostomias antarcticus
TTTCATTGGCTGCTGTGTAGGAACATCCTCAATGGCTGCTGTGTAGGAACATCTTCATTGGCTGCTGTGTAGGAACAGTCTCATTGGCTGCTGTGTCTATCTATCTATCTATCTATCTATCTATCTATCTATCTATCTATCTATCTATCTATCTATCTATCTATCTATATGTCTCTATCTCTATCTATCTATCTAGTGACTCTCAGGGCGGCGCGGCCCCCTTTTATACCCTTCCTGGACGATGAAGATGTTCCTGCACATGAAGATGTTCCTACACAGCAGCCATTGAGGATGTTCCTACACAGCAGCCAATGAAAATGTTCCTACACAGCAGCCAGATTGTGACATCACAGAGCATCCCTGTGATGTCACAATCTGGCTGCTGTGTAAGAACATTTTCATTGGCTGCTGTGTAGGAACATCCTCAATGGCTGCTATGTAGGAACATCTTCATTGGCTGCTGTGTAGGAACAGTCTCATTGGCTGCTGTGTCTATCTATCTATCTATCTATATATCTATCTATCTATCTATCTATCTATCTATCTATCTATCTATCTATCTATCTATCTATCTATCTATCTATCTATCTATCTATATGTATATCTATCTATCTATCTATCTATCTATCTATCTATCTATCTATCTATATGTCTATCTATCTATCTATCTATCTATCTATCTATCTATCTATCTATCTATCTATCTATCTATCTATCTATCTATCTATCTATCTATCTATCTATCTATCTATATGTCTCTATCTCTATCTATCTATCTAGTGACTCTCAGGGCGGCGCGGCCCCCTTTTATACCCTTCCTGGACGATGAAGATGTTCCTGCACATGAAGATGTTCCTACACAGCAGCCATTGAGGATGTTCCTACACAGCAGCCAATGAAAATGTTCCTACACAGCAGCCAGATTGTGACATCACAGAGCATCCCTGTGATGTCACAATCTGGCTGCTGTGTAAGAACATTTTCATTGGCTGCTGTGTAG
>NW_028175919.1:0-5000 GCF_949987555.1 Borostomias antarcticus
CTCTGCTCATGAATGCATGTCACGGCTCCGTGCGTTCATTAGGTTGAGATGTTTATGCCAGTCCAAACCCTGTGTCTCTGTGAGCTTCCTGTGTCCAGATATGTCCGTCCGTCCCCGTCGCCTCCCATTGATAATGAACGGGGGGATTTTGTCCGAAAAATTAATGGAGCTGAATGGATTGCCCATGATTTGGATCCGCTCCAAAATGTAAAATTGTCCCTCAATCAATCAATCAATCAATCAATCAAAGCTTTATTTGTATAGCGCATTTCATACCCAGAGGAAACACAATGCGCTTTACTGTTATGTGATTACTGTTTAAAAAAACAGTAATCACCCGGGGGCCAGATAAGTGAGCTGTAAAAATTCTTCCCTGACCCCTACTACATCCCTCCACCAAGTTTCATGAAAAGCGGTCTGGTAGTTTTTGCGTAGTTCTAGTCCAAACATTTCGTGGGGGTTCTAAGTCGACCCATGCTACACCCTTTCCTCAACATCGCTCTAGTCGTTTTAGAGTAATCCTGCTAACAGATCAACACACACACACACGCCACCAGAAGCATGAATAAAGATCTCACATACGTTATTGTTTTAAACTCGCATACAAGCGCCATGAAGCAGCGGCCATGATGACGCACGACTGAAACGGACCCGGCAGGATACGGGCTTTGAGAGAGAGGAGAGAGAGGTGTGTGTGTGTGTGTGTGTGTGTGTGTGTGTGTGTGTGTGTGTGTGAAGGGCTCAGAGAGGGCAGAGGGGACTCATGGGTCATATTAAACCAGGGTTCAATGAGAGGACTCCTCTAATGCTGCCATAAGCCTGGACAAGCCCGTTTATGAGTCTGGCCAACACACACACACACACACACACACACACACGAACACGCGCACATATGCATGCACACACACACACACACACACACACACACACGCACTCGCGCACATATGCATGCACGCACACACACACACACACACACACACACACACACACACACACACACACACACACACACACACTCAAAAGGCAACTCTTCGTGGCCTGTGAGAAAGGTCTGGTGATATGTGAGGGTGATGTCACAACCAGAGCGCTCCACTCTGAGCTCATCTCAGACTAACAGCACGTAAAGATGTACGCCGACCACGAAATACCCACACCCGTATTGTACCTACACCCGTCTTTCTAAGTTACTATCAGAACCACCCCCCCCCCCCCAAAAAAAATCTTTCAGAAAAAAAAGAAAAGTCTTTCAGAGAAAAGGCTGCTCAGGAAATCCGTGAGTCACATTCCTGTCTGTGGTCAATCAGCATCGTCCTCCGACACACCGAAGGTAGCCCAGCCCAGGAAACACAGCCTGACCGGCCTAGCCCCGACCTAGCCCTGGCCTATCCCCGACCTAGCCCCGGCCCTGCCCCGGCCCTGCCCTGCCCCGACCTAGCCCCAGCCTAGCCCCAGCCTAGCCTCAGCCCTGCCCCAGCCTAGCCCCGGCCTAACCCGGCGGATGAATCCCTCTGAATCCCTCTATTGGTTTTCATCAGCGTTTGACTTCCCTAAACGAGGTGCCTGGTATTAGTGGCCCGTGCTCTCTGGAGAATGCATCCATGTTTCACCGGGGGAGGGGGGGGCGTAGGCGTACAGCAGCAGGAACGGTCCGTTGCGTGACGCGGGGCTATTATACGGCTCAACGACCGCTCCGTCTGCGAGCCAGGAACCTAGGAGAGCGGGGGAGGGGGGGGTTGGCGTGGTGAGCGCTACGGCATGCGATAGCACTCTGGCCCGGCTAGCCAGGAGCAGTGTTTCCCTCAGTGACAATGTGGTGGAGTCGTTAGCGGGAGGCCAGGTAGTCAGAGGTGAGAGGAGGCGGGAGAGGGGGGGGGGGGGTGGAGGGGGCGGGGAGGGGGCGGGGCTTCTCTCTCCGCACAGGGTGATCCGGAGGACCGGTGACTCGCTCTGCCGGCGCTACGGTTCCCTCCAAATGTACGGCGCGTGCCTCGCCAGGTCCAGCTCTCCGGTCCCGCCCCCTCTGTCCTCGCCTAGCCTCTCCCCCCCCGGCCTCGCCCTGCCCTCGGCCTCTGTTCTGGCCCAAGCGTAATTGCCTAAGTGCCTCTGGATGGCAAGGGGCAATTTAGTCATTAAGGGGGCAATTAGGTGATTAGAGCGGTGGCAGGCCCAGCTGATCACCCTGATCCCGTACGTGCGGCCTCGCAGACTTCCTGTTATTGGTTCAGGTAATTACCGGAGACGAGACACGCTGCCTGTGATGTCACCCTCGAGGAGATCGCCACCGCGCTTCCGGTCACCTCCTCCTCCTCCTCCTCCTCCTCCCTCCTCATCTTCCTCCTCTCTACTACAGTATGTTGAGCACGGGAACAGTCAGAACTACATGATAACCAGGATAGAGAGGGAGAGGGAGAAAGAGGGAGAGAGAAAGAAAGAAAGAGAGGGAGAGAGGGAGAGAAAGAGGGAGAGAGGGAGAAAGAGGGAGAGAGAGAAAGAGAGAGAGAAAGAGAGAGAGAGAGAGAAAGAGAGGGAGAAAGAGGGAGACAGAGAGAGAGAAAGAGAGGGAGAGAGAGAGAAAGAGGAAGAGAGAGAAAGAGAGAGAGAAAGAGAGGGAGCAGGCCAGCCCAGAGCAGGGCAGAAGGACCACTGCTATTTCACACAGCCTCTGTGGTCAGAAGAGCTCCAGGCCCATTCTCACACAGCAGCCAGAGAATGTAAATATTTGACTACGGTGAAGGTCAGACCTTAAACCTGCCCTTTAAACGTGCATCATTTACATGAACGCGACCCAACGAACACAATGTGAAGTGTTCTACCCTGATTTGATATGACACACGGAAGGAACACGACCACTCGTCGTTTCCAAGAGGGGGTTCCAGTTCCCTACCATCTCTGGAGTTGGGTTCTGGTTAGTTGAGGTTCTAGAGAAGGAACCCCGAACCTTAACCCACACTCCAGAAACCCTTACGGACTAATTTACCACACCAATTAACTTCCTGTGTACACACACGCAAAATCCACTTCCTGGATAGGACTAATCACTCCCGTTCATTCTTTCCATATTTATACTAATGGGTAATGGGTCGGTGAAGTCTTATCGTGCCGTTCCTTACAGAGGAACACGACTCTATGAACAGAGGGAAGCCGCTTCCCAGAATACTTTTCCCCGCCGCGGGCGCAGTATGCGAGCGTATCATCTGCCGTGTCAGCGCGCCCGAGAACCTCAGCCTAACGTCTTCATTAGAACGGCGAGGACGGGCCGGCTGATTGAAACAGACGTCTCCGACTGTCTCCAGCAGCGCGCTGTCTCTCTCTCGGTATCTCTGGGGTCTCCCTCCCGCGGGGGAGAGACGGGGTCCGGGGGGGGGGGGCAGTACGGAGGAGGCCAGGGGGAGACAGACGGGCCGGCGCTCACACCCCGCGGGTCGCGGTCAAAATAGCCCCCGCGCGGTAGTAACCCTCCCCTCTGGTCTCCGGCGCCTCTCGACCCGCGGACCCCCGGCAGCTTCTCGCCCGACCTCTGACCCCGGCTGGGGAAGAGGGGGCGCCACGGTCCCGGTGTCGTCATCCGACCCCCCCCCCCCCCCGCCCCCCCGACGTGGCCCGGTGCCTCAGCTGAAACGTGACCCCGGAGTAGCAGATAAATGGGTATTTATACACGGGAGCAGAGAGAGGGAGAGACCCGGACGGACGGGATCGGGCGGAGATACGCGCCGGAGGGAGAGGGAGAGAGACGACGGCCCCGGACGGGCTCCGCCCCCTGAACGCGAGCGGAGAGGCTGCTGGGTGGAGGGGGGGGGGCGCGGCGGCGGCCGACGCTCGTTAAGCGGCGTTGAGCGGGGCCTTCCGAACCCCGGCTCCCTCGAGACCCCCCCATCCCCACCCCCCCCCCCCTCGGCGTAACGCGCCGCCTGAAAGTGTTCTGGCGCTGGCCGGCCGGGCCCAGCTGTCCGCCTGCATCGGCCCCGGCCGCCCCGGAGACGAAACAGGCGCACCCCTTCGCCTTTGTTTCAGCCTCCACAGCGCCGCCACTGCGCCGCTGCTGCTAAGAGGAATCAGACCAGCCATTAGTCCAGCCAGAGCTCTCCCTCTCTACAGCTGGGGGCCCCGCGTCCGGCCCGGGTCTGGCCCGGGTCTGGCCCGGGTCTGGCCCGGGTCTGTACAGCCGGGGGCCCCGCGTCCGCTGAACGGCCCGGCAGCCCACCGGATACAAGCCCAACAATACAAGCCTCTCGGGCCCCGCGGACTTCGCCGTTCTCCCTCCTCCACCTCCGCCGCCACCTCTCACCGCTCAGCCAGGGAGAGGGGGGGCGCGGCGGGGGGGGGGGGGGGACTGTTTATCCGCTGCACCGCCCCTCTCCTCCAGAGAGAGAGCACTTCCTGTGAGGTCGCAGGACCCAGGGCGATGGCTGACCCAGTGACCCCCCCCCACCCCCAACTGCCGTCCACATGCGGGGGGGCCCAGGAGAGGCCCGGCTGGGCAGGCCCCCGCCCCCGGGACCGGTTCTACACAGTTCCAGTTCGTACCGGGGTCAGGTGCCTGCGCAAAAAACTCAAAAACAAGACTCATGGCACATGATGAATCACCAGCGTCCGTGTTTCGGAGAGGCTCTTGGCGACGCGAGAGCAGCGAGTTACAGGATATTGTAAGCAGCTACTTTTATTGAGGAACAAATAATATGTGGGCCGGCGGGGGCTTGGAGCTGATCCCAAGTCAGATCTCCCAGAGAAGTAATGCTCATGTTTCAGATTAGGGTTAGCACTGACATGATGCACATCAGTCTCCTTCCTCCCCTCCTCTCTCTCTCTCTCTCTCTCTCTCTCTCTCTATCAGTCTCTCCCTCTCTCTCTCTCTCTCTCTCTCTCTCTATCAGTCTCTCCCTCTCTCTCTCTCTCTCTCCCTCTCTCTCTCTCTCTATCAGTCTCTCTCCCTCTCTCTCTCTCTCTCTCTCTCTATCAGTCTCTCCCTCTCTCTCTCGTTCTTTCTTTCTCTTTACTCCCTC
>NW_028175919.1:12500-16068 GCF_949987555.1 Borostomias antarcticus
CCTTTTCATCGGGTCCACATTTATCACCGTCAAGCCCTGTTTGACAATTTTGCCCTGCGATTGTATGGGTAGGCTTATATATGCAGCCAACATTTAGTATGAATGATTAATGGGTACAAATAAACAAATTCTCCAAAGACAACTGTGAGAAGTGTTTTGTTGTGTCCCCATGGTCCTCTTAGGGATAGATTAGTCATGTTGTGGTACTTGTGGTGAGTGAATGGTGGTGTGAAGAGAAAGTTGCCTCTCTCTCTCCTGGGGGCTGTAGTGGATGCTGTATCCTGAGCCCAGCTGTTATTGTCTGAGTGGCAGACAGTGTGACAGAGTCAAGTAGTGTGCAATTCATCATTTGGGCGGTGGGCCCCTCAGTGAAGTGCCACCCTCTCTCCCCCCCTGTGCGTTGATGGTAGGCATGCCCTCGACAAGTTCTCCTTTGTCCTCTATCATGCTCTCTTTCCTCAACTCTCTCATCTCTGGGGGCCTCAGCCTCTAACTGGGCCCCCCCCCCCATAGTACCTCGTTGTATTCTACACGTGTACCATGTGCCGAGTTTGTCCCGGACCTCTTTGATCTGCTTTTCTTTTCACTCATGGCCACGTTGTTAACGCAGGATACTAAAAGTTTTTTTTGGGGGGGGTGAATCATCAAAAATCAAAAAGAATATCTTGTTGTGTATCGGTAGCCTTTATACATATTTCTGACATGTCTAGACTGCTAATCTGATCTGATCTGATATATTGGCCGTTGCCGTTCCTTCCCCTGTGGTTCTTGTGTAAGACAGGTGTGTGGTACAGTAGAACAAAATCACCTATTATAATCTGGCCACCTGCAGACTGGGGTACCTGTTTTAACCACACCTTGCTAAAGGCTGCTCTTTGAAGGAGCTCCTCCACATTCTTGGCTGGTTGAAGAGGGCTTATGAGCTGCAGCGGATTCCTGGTCAGACGCCAGGCCTTGCAGCTCATAGGAGATACCCAGGAACAGACATCATGAGAATCAAGTTTAAACGCTTTAAAGTTATTGTTCTGTTTGCAACCCTCCCCCCTCCCCCCCGAAAAAAAAACACTCACTTACGAAATGGATGGACATCTGTGGATGTGTTATTGACACACAGACAGCATGGAAGGCAGAGAGAGAGAGAGAGAGGGAGAGAATGTCATTCCCCTCAGAGAATCAATGTAGTTAAATACGAGTTTAATATAATATATATATAACGAGATGACACATCTCAAGGGGATATTATTCAAATATTATTATTTTTTTATCAATATATTGAGCTTTCAGTTCATCCATAATTGGCAGACGTGACGGCAAACTGCGCAACAGCATCACGTCTCAATGGACACTTGCACAATGTCCATACGCATGGACAAAAAGAGACAGAGAGAGAGAGAGAGAGAGAGCTGTCTGCAGCCCCACCGGTCCATGGATCCTGTGTATACTTGTCCCTGTGGCTCCCTGACAGACAGTCTGATGTTCAGCAGAAGGCCTCCCGCAAATCCCATGCATTAGCTTTCCGTCTCTGCCTCTGTCTGCGTCTGTTTCATACCGGTGCGTCGGAGAGAGAGTTACAGCTCCACCACATGAAAAGAGCCTTTTACACTAAATGTCTATTGTAATCGTTTGACAGCGTTATTTAGTGTATATTCAGCATGTTTATCATGTGAAGAAGGACCCCTTGTGGCGTAACAGGGAACTGCGGTTATGTGTATGATGATGTATACAGCCTGGACTCCCTAGAAATAATAGACATAGATTTCACCTGACGAGAAAAAGGAGCTCTTTAAAGAGATTGTGAGGGAGTGGGATGATGGATAATGGTCCGTAGCCTCAGGCCTTCATACTTCAGAGGTCAGCCTGACAGAGAGTGTGATTGACTGGGGCCAAGGCAGCGTCAGACCTCTCCCTCCCTCCCTCCTCCGTCACACGGCCTTGAGCTACGCCTCCTCCCCCCTTTCTGCATCCAGGCTACAATATCCTCCCGATCCGCGGAGGCTGAACAATATTGATGGAGTCTCTGTTGAGATGCTGTTGTTGTCGTTTCTGTCGCTGGATATCCTGGGAGAGCCGGGGGTATAAAGGACTGAGGAGGAGGAGGTAGAGGAGGAGGAGGTGGAGGGGGAGGAGGAGGAGGAGGAGGGAGAGGAGGAGGAGGAGGAGGAGGAGGAGGAGGAGGTGGAGGAGGTGGAGGGAGTGGAGGAGGAGGAGGAGGAGGTGGAGGAGGAGGTGGAGGAGGAGGTGGAGGTGGAGGGAGTGGAGGAGGTGGAGGAGGAGGGGGAGGAGGAGGAGGAGGAGGAGGGGGAGGTGGAGGAGGTAGAGGAGTAGGAGGTAGAGGGAGTGGAGGTGGAGGAGGAGGTAGAGGGAGGGGAGGAGGAGTAGGAGGTAGAGGGAGAGGAGGAGGAGGTGGAGGAGGTAGAGGAGGAGGAGGAGGGGGAGGAGGAGGTAGAGGGAGTGGAGGAGCAAGAGGAGGAGGAGGAGGAGGTGGAGGAGGAGGAGGAGGAGGAGGAGGTGGAGGAGGAGGAGGAGGAGGAGGAGGAGGAGGAGGAGGAGGAGGAGGAGGAGGAGGAGAGGAGTGTCGTATGGAGGTCAGCTCATCCTTTGGGACTTGCGTGTCATACGCTACATAACAGCCTTCAGGCAATGATGGATGAGAAGGAGGACAGGTACGGTAAATATGAGAGGACGATTGCTCGGCATGTACGTCTGTCCCTCTGTCTATGACTGATACTCCATATTTGTGGAGCGTACAGAGACGGATGGTGTTAGGACAGCAGGAGCGGGAGCAGCCTGGTTGTCTTGGCTGCTCTGCCTTCTGAAGGATCCCCCCCCTGCGTGTGGGGACACGCCGAGCCTGCCTCTATCTCCCAGAGATCAGGACGAGAGAGAGATGGGGAGAGAGAGACAGGGGGAGAGAGAGATGGGGAGAGAGAGACGGGGAGATGAAGAGATAAGGGTGGCTGTCGGGCTTGTTTGGCTTGTTTGTTTGAGTTAAGTCTCCTCAATGAAGCTTGGATTATAGAAGATGAGGTGTAGAAAACACCAGTATGCCAGAAAAATAATGGTGTGTTCATATTGGAAAATGGGGTGTTTCATATTGGTGCTTTATTACTGTACCTCCTGTGTTTTTCACACTCGCACGCGCGCACACGCACACACACACACACACACACACACACACACACACATCCCGAGAAACATGTCTGGACCCCTGTGTTTGTGTCTGCTGAAGCACACAGAGAACTCACATCAAAGGGCTTGGCTGGCACACTCCTCCCATGATGCATTGCGCCTGCTCGTTGATCACAGGCCGTGTGAGTAATTGTATTATCCATTTGGGAGCCCCCTGCTGTCCCTCTCCTCCCAACCTCGTTCCCCTCAGAGCACAGAAGAACAGAACAAATTGGGTTTTCTCCTGCTGGTTGGTTGGTAAATCTACCTGCATTAGAATTGTAAGAAAACGAATGATTTCTTTCACTCATCATGTAGGATTACAAAACCTATTGTGACATGACTGCCAGGCTCAGGCTTGGACAAAGGATACTGTGGATATCATAATATTATGGAAATA
>NW_028175918.1:0-5664 GCF_949987555.1 Borostomias antarcticus
CTTCTTGTATTTGAGCTGTGATGTGTATTCTAACTCTTATTGAGATGATTGCTGAGCTGGTCTGTCAGCGAGGTCATGCTAATGTGACCTCCCGTCCTGTGTGTGTGCAGCGAGCAGCAGGAGAAGGAGTGTGTGGCGTGGAAGCTGACGGAGACGGACCACAAGACCCAGTCCCTCCAGACAGGTACCCGCCTACTTCTCCACCTGGACATTCCTCTCAACGCTTGTTGTCTGTCTGCAGGCACATATAGCATGAGCATATAATGTTTTACACGGTACAATCAATCAATCCATCACACTCTCTCTCTCACACACACACACACACACACACCGGCAGACGCACACACACACACACACACACACACGCCAGACGCACACACACATACACACACACACACGCACCGACGGTGTCTGGTCCCCACGGTGTCATCTTGCATGTCACTTGGCGCTACGTCTCAATGCTAGCGCGCCTAGTTGAAGGTGTCAGATGGTGGATTCTTCTTTCTCTCTCGCTCGTCGCTATCCCACCCTCTCTCTCTCTGTCTCCCTCCCTCCCTCCCTCCCTCTCTCTGTCTCCCTCCCTCCCTCCCTCCCACCCTCTCTCTCTCTCTCCCTCCCTCTCTCCCTCCCTCCCTCTCTCTCTCTCTCTGTCTCCCTCCCTCCCTTTCTCTCTCTCTCTCTCCCTCCATCCCTCCCTCCCTCTCCCCTCCCTCCCTCCCTCCCTCCCTCCCTCTCTCTCTCTCTTCCTCCATCCCTCCCTCCCTCCTCCCTCCTTCCTTCCCTCTCTCTCTCTCTCCCTCCCTCCCTCTCTCCCTCCCTCCCTCTCTCTCTCTCTCTGTCTCCCTCCCTCCCTCCCTTTCTCTCTCTCTCCCTCCATCCCTCCATCCCTCCCTCTCTCTCTCTCTCCCTCCCTCTCTCTCTCTCTCCCTCCCTCCCTCCCTCTCTCTCTCTCTCCCTCCCTCCCTCCCTCCCTCCCTCTCTCTCTCTCTCTCTCCCTCCCTCCCTCTCTCCCTCCCTCCCTCCCTCCCTCCCTCCCTCCCTCCCTCTCTCTGTCCCTCCCTCTCCCTCCCTCTCCCTCCCTCTCTCTCCCTCCCTCCGTCTCTCTGACTGGGTGAGACTGGGCCAGAGAGTGACTAATCCAGCACTGTCAACACGGCCGAGCCAAAGCCCCCTCCGCCTGCTCCACACGCTCCGTCTGACAGACCGCTGTCTCAACTCATCAGCTCTGTACCCACACACACACACACACACACACACACACACACACACACTACTGCGCTGCCCTGGCATTTTGAGCATAAAGGCACTGGGTGATGAGTGAGGAAGCAGCCGTTTAGTGATGGTTGAGATGATGTTCAGGTCAGGCAAGAGAAACGTGACCCCCGTGTAGAAACCTCCGTGTAGAAATGTGACCCCCATGTAGAAAGGTGACCTCCATGTAGAAACCTCCATGTACAAAAGTGACCCCCATGTAGAAACGTGACCCCCATGTAGAAACGTGACCTCCATGTAGAAACCTCCATGTAGAAAGGTGACCCCCATGTAGAAACCTCCATGTAGAAAGGTGACCTGGTGTCCTGTGCAGTCAAGGCCCAAGGCTTGGATCCTGCGCTGGTATCTTCAGAGCTGGTATCCTCAGAGCTGGTATCTTCAGAGCTGGTATCTTCAGAGCTGGTATCTTCAGAGCTGGTATCTTCAGAGCTGGTATCTTCAGAGCTGGTATCCTCAGAGCTGGTATCTTCAGAGCTGGTATCCTCAGAGCTGGTATCTTCAGAGCTGGTATCCTCAGAGCTGGTCTCTTCAGAGCTGGTATCTTCAGAGCTGGTATCTTCAGAGCTGGTCTCTTCAGAGCTGGTATCCTCAGAGCTGGTATCCTCAGAGCTGGTATCCTCAGAGCTGGTATCCTCAGAGCTGGTATCCTCAGAGCTGGTATCCTCAGAGCTGGTATCTTCAGAGCTGGTATCCTCAGAGCTGGTATCCTCAGAGCTGGTCTCTTCAGAGCTGGTATCTTCAGAGCTGGTATCCTCAGAGCTGGTCTCTTCAGAGCTGGTATCTTCAGAGCTGGTATCTTCAGAGCTGGTCTCTTCAGAGCTGGTATCTTCAGAGCTGGTATCTTCAGAGCTGGTATCTTCAGAGCTGGTATCTTCAGAGCTGGTCTCTTCAGAGCTGGTATCTTCAGAGCTGGTATCTTCAGAGCTGGTATCTTCAGAGCTGGTATCCTCAGAGCTGGTATCCTCAGAGCTGGTATCTTCAGAGCTGGTATCCTCAGAGCTGGTATCTTCAGAGCTGGTATCCTCAGAGCTGGTCTCTTCAGAGCTGGTATCTTCAGAGCTGGTATCCTCAGAGCTGGTATCTCCAGAGCTGGTATCTCCAGAGCGGTCTCAGCCATCGGACCATAATGCAGATTGATTGATTTGTTTTTCAGCACTTGAAGCAACTCAGGCGCAGCTTCTGGACCTGAAGAGCAAGTATGACGAGGAGACGACAGCAAAGTAGGTCCCAGTCCCCTGGCCCCCCACACACACACACACACACACACACACACACACACACACACACTCACTGTCGTCCTGGGAGTCTCCGGGGGTTTTCTCTGCACCTCTGATTAGGGGTTAGAACCCTGCGGTTCCCATCTGCAGTAATTCCACCTGAATCTATGGAAAATCTGATCCCCCCTAATAACCCGGCTCAGCCTATAATCGCGTATCGCGTTACCCTGGCGCGTCACGCCCCCCCCCCGCCCGCCGCGCCCTCCCCCCCCCCCGCGCCCTCCCCCCCCGCCCACCCGCCCGGCCTCTGAGTACGCTGGGGCAGATCCAGCCTTGTCCTTAAATGAAGGGAACAGAATATCTATAATTGCCTTGCCAAATGATGCAGAGAGTTGAAAGAATGCCTCGAGATTTATCACCGTGCGGTTCGGAAGGACGACATGAATGACTCCGCCCGATGGGGCGCGAGGTGTGTGTGTGTGTGTGTGTGTGTGTGTCTGTCTGTGTATCAATACAGAAAAAAATGTCTGACACGTAATGCTGTATGTGTGTGTGCGCATTCATATCTGTGTGTGTGTGCGTGTGCGCGTGTGTGTATGTGTGTGTGTGCGTGTGCGCGTGTGTGCGTGTGTGCGTGTGTGCGTGTGTGCGTGTGTGCGTGTGTGTGTGTGTGTGTGTGTGTGTGTGTGTGTGGCGCTGTCTGTGGTCTGTTCAGGCGGTAGTTTCCGTGTCGTGCTGTCAGGGTGGAATGTAGCCGTACCACGCCCTGTCTCTCCCATAGAGGCTGTCCCCCTGCCTCTCCCATAGAGGCTGTCCCCCTGCCTCTCCCATAGAGGCTGTCCCCCTGTCTCTCCCATAGAGGCTGTCCCCCTGCTCTCCCATAGAGGCTGTCCCCCTGCCTCTCCCATAGAGGTTGTCCCCCTGTCTCTCCCATAGAGGCTGTCCCCCTGTCTCTCCCATAGAGGCTGTCCCCCTGCTCTCCCATAGAGGCTGTCCCCCTGCCTCTCCCATAGAGGCTGTCCCCCTGCTCTCACACCGAGGCTGTCCCCCTGTCTCTCCCATAGAGGCTGTCCCCCTGTCTCTCCCATAGAGGCTGTCCCCGTGTCTCTCCCATAGAGGCTGTCTCTCCCATAGAGGCTGTCTCTCCCATAGAGGCTGTTCCCCTGCTCTCCCATAGAGGCTGTCCCCCTGTCTCTCCCATAGAGGCTGTCCCCCTGTCTCTCCCATAGAGGCTGTCCCCCTGCCTCTCCCATAGAGGCTGTCCCCCTGTCTCTCCCATAGAGGCTGTCCCCCTGCTCTCCCATAGAGGCTGTCCCCCTGTCTCTCCCATAGAGGCTGTCCCCCTGTCTCTCCCATAGAGGCTGTCCCCCTGTCTCTCCCATAGAGGCTGTCTCTCCCATAGAGGCTGTCTCTCCCATAGAGGCTGTCCCCCTGCTCTCCCATAGAGGCTGTCCCCCTGTCTCTCCCATAGAGGCTGTCCCCCTGTCCCCCATAGAGGTTGTCCCTGTGTCTCTCCCATAGAGGCTGTCCCCCTGTCTCTCCCATAGAGGCTGTCCCTGTGTCTCTCTCATAGAGGCTGTCCCCCTGTCTCTCTCATAGAGGCTGTCCCCCTGTCTCTCCCATAGAGGCTGTCCCCCTGTCTCTCCCATAGAGGCTGTCCCCCTGTCTCTCCCATAGAGGCTGTCCCCCTGTCTCTCCCATAGAGGCTGTCCCCCTGCTCTCCCATAGAGGCTGTCCCCCTGTCTCTCCCATAGAGGCTGTCCCCCTGCTCTCCCATAGAGGCTGTCCCCCTGCTCTCCCATAGAGGCTGTCCCCCTGTCTCTCCCATAGAGGCTGTCCCCCTGCTCTCCCATAGAGGCTGTCCCTGTGTCTCTCCCATAGAGGCTGTCCCCCTGTCTCTCCCATAGAGGCTGTCCCCCTGTCTCTCCCATAGAGGCTGTCCCTGTGTCTCTCCCATAGAGGCTGTCCCCCTGTCTCTCTCATAGAGGCTGTCCCCCTGTCTCTCCCATAGAGGCTGTCCCCCTGTCTCTCCCATAGAGGCTGTCCCCCTGTCTTTCCCACCCAGGCACTCTGACCAGGCTTAATTACAGCCAGCGCTAACCAAATGAAAGGCAGTGTTGCCAGGCCCCACACAACACACGCACACACACACACACGCACACACACACACACACACACACACACACACACACACACACAAACACACTGTCGAGAAGGGGCCCCTTTTGAACTGTAACAAGTCCCCCCATGTCTTGGTCAGGCTGTGGTGTCTCACACACTCACAAACAGACACACGCACACACACACACACACACACACACACACACACACACACACACACACACACACACCCTGCTCGGTCACTGTCTGTCCTATGGCCACCCTCCAATAAAGGCCCTTGTCTTCCATCTGTTGAGTCTCCTACAGTCTTCTTAATAACTGTTTGCCAAGAAAAGCAGTATGTGTTTGAATTCTGGGATGGATTGTGTGTGTGAGCCAGGCTCTGTGTTGTGTGTGTGTGTGAGCCAGGCTCTGTGTTGTGTGTGTGTGTGAGCCTGGCTCTGTGTGTGTGTGTGTGTGTGTGAGCCAGACTCTGTGTGTTGTGTGTGTGAGCCTGTCTCTGTGTTGTGTGTGTGAGCCAGGGTCTGTGGTGTGTGTCTGTGTGTGTGTGTGTGTGTGTGTGTGTGTGTGTGAGCCTGGCTCTGTGTGTGTGTCTGTGTGTGTGTGTGTGTGTGAGCCTGTCTCTGTGTTGTGTGTGTGAGCCAGGGTCTGTGGTGTGTGTGTGAGCCAGGGTCTGTGGTGTGTGTGTGAGCCAGGGTCTGTGGTGTGTGTGTGAGCCAGGGTCTGTGGTGTGTGTGTGAGCCAGGGTCTGTGGTGTGTGTGTGAGCCAGGGTCTGTGGTGTGTGTGTGAGCCAGGGTCTGTGGTGTGTGTGTGAGCCAGGGTCTGTGGTGTGTGTGTGAGCCAGGGTCTGTGGTGTGTGTGTGAGCCAGGGTCTGTGGTGTGTGTGTGTGAGCCAGGGTCTGTGGTGTGTGTGTGAGCCTGTCTCTGTGTTGTGTGTGTGAGCCAGGGTTTGTGGTGTGTGTCCATGCAGGTTGGTGTTGTGTGTGTGTGTCTGTCACTGCATGCTTAGCATACCAAGAACTGCTCCTTGAACTCAATGCATTGTGTCTGGCA
>NW_028175917.1:0-160000 GCF_949987555.1 Borostomias antarcticus
CTCGGCTGAGAAATTGACAAAGTGAAGAAATTCAATGAAGCGCGGGTAAACGGCGGGAGTAACAATGACTCTCTTAAGGTGGGAAAATGGCAAAGTCCAGCCTCGGCTGAGAAATTGACAAAGTGAAGAAATTCAATGAAGCGCGGGTAAACGGCGGGAGTAACAATGACTCTCTTAAGGTGGGAAAATGGCAAAGTCCAGCCTCGGCTGAGAAATTGACAAAGTGAAGAAATTCAATGAAGCGCGGGTAAACGGCGGGAGTAACAATGACTCTCTTAAGGTGGGAAAATGGCAAAGTCCAGCCTCGGCTGAGAAATTGACAAAGTGAAGAAATTCAATGAAGCGCGGGTAAACGGCGGGAGTAACAATGACTCTCTTAAGGTGGGAAAATGGCAAAGTCCAGCCTCGGAGAGAAATTGACAAAGTGAAGAAATTCAATGAAGCGCGGGTAAACGGCGGGAGTAACAATGACTCTCTTAAGGTGGGAAAATGGCAAAGTCCAGCCTCGGCTGAGAAATTGACAAAGTGAAGAAATTCAATAAAGCGCGGGTAAACGGCGGGAGTAACAATGACTCTCTTAAGGTGGGAAAATGGCAAAGTCCAGCCTCGGCTGAGAAATTGACAAAGTGAAGAAATTCAATGAAGCGCGGGTAAACGGCGGGAGTAACAATGACTCTCTTAAGGTGGGAAAATGGCAAAGTCCAGCCTCGGCTGAGAAATTGACAAAGTGAAGAAATTCAATGAAGCGCGGGTAAACGGCGGGAGTAACAATGACTCTCTTAAGGTGGGAAAATGGCAAAGTCCAGCCTCGGCTGAGAAATTGACAAAGTGAAGAAATTCAATGAAGCGCGGGTAAGCGGCGGGAGTAACAATGACTCTCTTAAGGTGGGAAAATGGCAAAGTCCAGCCTCGGCTGAGAAATTGACAAAGTGAAGAAATTCAATGAAGCGCGGGTAAACGGCGGGAATAACAATGACTCTCTTAAGGTGGGAAAATGGCAAAGTCCAGCCTCGGCTGAGAAATTGACAAAGTGAAGAAATTCAATGAAGCGCGGGTAAACGGCGGGAGTAACAATGACTCTCTTAAGGTGGGAAAATGGCAAAGTCCAGCCTCGGCTGAGAAATTGACAAAGTGAAGAAATTCAATGAAGCGCGGGTAAACGGCGGGAGTAACAATGACTCTCTTAAGGTGGGAAAATGGCAAAGTCCAGCCTCGGCTGAGAAATTGACAAAGTGAAGAAATTCAATGAAGCGCGGGTAAACGGCGGGAGTAACAATGACTCTCTTAAGGTGGGAAAATGGCAAAGTCCAGCCTCGGCTGAGAAATTGACAAAGTGAAGAAATTCAATGAAGCGCGGGTAAACGGCGGGAGTAACAATGACTCTCTTAAGGTGGAAAATGGCAAAGTCCAGCCTCGGCTGAGAAATTGACAAAGTGAAGAAATTCAATGAAGCGCGGGTAAACGGCGGGAGTAACAATGACTCTCTTAAGGTGGGAAAATGGCAAAGTCCAGCCTCGGCTGAGAAATTGACAAAGTGAAGAAATTCAATGAAGCGCGGGTAAACGGCGGGAGTAACAATGACTCTCTTAAGGTGGGAAAATGGCAAAGTCCAGCCTCGGCTGAGAAATTGACAAAGTGAAGAAATTCAATGAAGCGCGGGTAAACGGCGGGAGTAACAATGACTCTCTTAAGGTGGGAAAATGGCAAAGTCCAGCCTCGGCTGAGAAATTGACAAAGTGAAGAAATTCAATGAAGCGCGGGTAAACGGCGGGAGTAACAATGACTCTCTTAAGGTGGGAAAATGGCAAAGTCCAGCCTCGGCTGAGAAATTGACAAAGTGAAGAAATTCAATGAAGCGCGGGTAAACGGCGGGAGTAACAATGACTCTCTTAAGGTGGGAAAATGGCAAAGTCCAGCCTCGGCTGAGAAATTGACAAAGTGAAGAAATTCAATGAAGCGCGGGTAAACGGCGGGAGTAACAATGACTCTCTTAAGGTGGGAAAATGGCAAAGTCCAGCCTCGGCTGAGAAATTGACAAAGTGAAGAAATTCAATGAAGCGCGGGTAAACGGCGGGAGTAACAATGACTCAGCCTCGGCTGAGAAATTGACAAAGTGAAGAAATTCAATGAAGCGCGGGTAAACGGCGGGAGTAACAATGACTCTCTTAAGGTGGGAAAATGGCAAAGTCCAGCCTCGGCTGAGAAATTGACAAAGTGAAGAAATTCAATGAAGCGCGGGTAAACGGCGGGAGTAACAATGACTCTCTTAAGGTGGGAAAATGGCAAAGTCCAGCCTCGGCTGAGAAATTGACAAAGTGAAGAAATTCAATGAAGCGCGGGTAAACGGCGGGAGTAACAATGACTCTCTTAAGGTGGGAAAATGGCAAAGTCCAGCCTCGGCTGAGAAATTGACAAAGTGAAGAAATTCAATGAAGCGCGGGTAAACGGCGGGAGTAACAATGACTCTCTTAAGGTGGGAAAATGGCAAAGTCCAGCCTCGGCTGAGAAATTGACAAAGTGAAGAAATTCAATGAAGCGCGGGTAAACGGCGGGAGTAACAATGACTCTCTTAAGGTGGGAAAATGGCAAAGTCCAGCCTCGGCTGAGAAATTGACAAAGTGAAGAAATTCAATGAAGCGCGGGTAAACGGCGGGAGTAACAATGACTCTCTTAAGGTGGGAAAATGGCAAAGTCCAGCCTCGGCTGAGAAATTGACAAAGTGAAGAAATTCAATGAAGCGCGGGTAAACGGCGGGAGTAACAATGACTCTCTTAAGGTGGGAAAATGGCAAAGTCCAGCCTCGGCTGAGAAATTGACAAAGTGAAGAAATTCAATGAAGCGCGGGTAAACGGCGGGAGTAACAATGACTCTCTTAAGGTGGGAAAATGGCAAAGTCCAGCCTCGGCTGAGAAATTGACAAAGTGAAGAAATTCAATGAAGCGCGGGTAAACGGCGGGAGTAACAATGACTCTCTTAAGGTGGGAAAATGGCAAAGTCCAGCCTCGGCTGAGAAATTGACAAAGTGAAGAAATTCAATGAAGCGCGGGTAAACGGCGGGAGTAACAATGACTCTCTTAAGGTGGGAAAATGGCAAAGTCCAGCCTCGGCTGAGAAATTGACAAAGTGAAGAAATTCAATGAAGCGCGGGTAAACGGCGGGAGTAACAATGACTCTCTTAAGGTGGGAAAATGGCAAAGTCCAGCCTCGGCTGAGAAATTGACAAAGTGAAGAAATTCAATGAAGCGCGGGTAAACGGCGGGAGTAACAATGACTCTCTTAAGGTGGGAAAATGGCAAAGTCCAGCCTCGGCTGAGAAATTGACAAAGTGAAGAAATTCAATGAAGCGCGGGTAAACGGCGGGAGTAACAATGACTCTCTTAAGGTGGGAAAATGGCAAAGTCCAGCCTCGGCTGAGAAATTGACAAAGTGAAGAAATTCAATGAAGCGCGGGTAAACGGCGGGAGTAACAATGACTCTCTTAAGGTGGGAAAATGGCAAAGTCCAGCCTCGGCTGAGAAATTGACAAAGTGAAGAAATTCAATGAAGCGCGGGTAAACGGCGGGAGTAACAATGACTCTCTTAAGGTGGGAAAATGGCAAAGTCCAGCCTCGGCTGAGAAATTGACAAAGTGAAGAAATTCAATGAAGCGCGGGTAAACGGCGGGAGTAACAATGACTCTCTTAAGGTGGGAAAATGGCAAAGTCCAGCCTCGGCTGAGAAATTGACAAAGTGAAGAAATTCAATGAAGCGCGGGTAAACGGCGGGAGTAACAATGACTCTCTTAAGGTGGGAAAATGGCAAAGTCCAGCCTCGGCTGAGAAATTGACAAAGTGAAGAAATTCAATGAAGCGCGGGTAAACGGCGGGAGTAACAATGACTCTCTTAAGGTGGGAAAATGGCAAAGTCCAGCCTCGGCTGAGAAATTGACAAAGTGAAGAAATTCAATGAAGCGCGGGTAAACGGCGGGAGTAACAATGACTCTCTTAAGGTGGGAAAATGGCAAAGTCCAGCCTCGGCTGAGAAATTGACAAAGTGAAGAAATTCAATGAAGCGCGGGTAAACGGCGGGAGTAACAATGACTCTCTTAAGGTGGGAAAATGGCAAAGTCCAGCCTCGGCTGAGAAATTGACAAAGTGAAGAAATTCAATGAAGCGCGGGTAAACGGCGGGAGTAACAATGACTCTCTTAAGGTGGGAAAATGGCAAAGTGAAGAAATTCAATGAAGCGCGGGTAAACGGCGGGAGTAACAATGACTCTCTTAAGGTGGGAAAATGGCAAAGTCCAGCCTCGGCTGAGAAATTGACAAAGTGAAGAAATTCAATGAAGCGCGGGTAAACGGCGGGAGTAACAATGACTCTCTTAAGGTGGGAAAATGGCAAAGTCCAGCCTCGGCTGAGAAATTGACAAAGTGAAGAAATTCAATGAAGCGCGGGTAAACGGCGGGAGTAACAATGACTCTCTTAAGGTGGGAAAATGGCAAAGTCCAGCCTCGGCTGAGAAATTGACAAAGTGAAGAAATTCAATGAAGCGCGGGTAAACGGCGGGAGTAACAATGACTCTCTTAAGGTGGGAAAATGGCAAAGTCCAGCCTCGGCTGAGAAATTGACAAAGTGAAGAAATTCAATGAAGCGCGGGTAAACGGCGGGAGTAACAATGACTCTCTTAAGGTGGGAAAATGGCAAAGTCCAGCCTCGGCTGAGAAATTGACAAAGTGAAGAAATTCAATGAAGCGCGGGTAAACGGCGGGAGTAACAATGACTCTCTTAAGGTGGGAAAATGGCAAAGTCCAGCCTCGGCTGAGAAATTGACAAAGTGAAGAAATTCAATGAAGCGCGGGTAAACGGCGGGAGTAACAATGACTCTCTTAAGGTGGGAAAATGGCAAAGTCCAGCCTCGGCTGAGAAATTGACAAAGTGAAGAAATTCAATGAAGCGCGGGTAAACGGCGGGAGTAACAATGACTCTCTTAAGGTGGGAAAATGGCAAAGTCCAGCCTCGGCTGAGAAATTGACAAAGTGAAGAAATTCAATGAAGCGCGGGTAAACGGCGGGAGTAACAATGACTCTCTTAAGGTGGGAAAATGGCAAAGTCCAGCCTCGGCTGAGAAATTGACAAAGTGAAGAAATTCAATGAAGCGCGGGTAAACGGCGGGAGTAACAATGACTCTCTTAAGGTGGGAAAATGGCAAAGTCCAGCCTCGGCTGAGAAATTGACAAAGTGAAGAAATTCAATGAAGCGCGGGTAAACGGCGGGAGTAACAATGACTCTCTTAAGGTGGGAAAATGGCAAAGTCCAGCCTCGGCTGAGAAATTGACAAAGTGAAGAAATTCAATGAAGCGCGGGTAAACGGCGGGAGTAACAATGACTCTCTTAAGGTGGGAAAATGGCAAAGTCCAGCCTCGGCTGAGAAATTGACAAAGTGAAGAAATTCAATGAAGCGCGGGTAAACGGCGGGAGTAACAATGACTCTCTTAAGGTGGGAAAATGGCAAAGTCCAGCCTCGGCTGAGAAATTGACAAAGTGAAGAAATTCAATGAAGCGCGGGTAAACGGCGGGAGTAACAATGACTCTCTTAAGGTGGGAAAATGGCAAAGTCCAGCCTCGGCTGAGAAATTGACAAAGTGAAGAAATTCAATGAAGCGCGGGTAAACGGCGGGAGTAACAATGACTCTCTTAAGGTGGGAAAATGGCAAAGTCCAGCCTCGGCTGAGAAATTGACAAAGTGAAGAAATTCAATGAAGCGCGGGTAAACGGCGGGAGTAACAATGACTCTCTTAAGGTGGGAAAATGGCAAAGTCCAGCCTCGGCTGAGAAATTGACAAAGTGAAGAAATTCAATGAAGCGCGGGTAAACGGCGGGAGTAACAATGACTCTCTTAAGGTGGGAAAATGGCAAAGTCCAGCCTCGGCTGAGAAATTGACAAAGTGAAGAAATTCAATGAAGCGCGGGTAAACGGCGGGAGTAACAATGACTCTCTTAAGGTGGGAAAATGGCAAAGTCCAGCCTCGGCTGAGAAATTGACAAAGTGAAGAAATTCAATGAAGCGCGGGTAAACGGCGGGAGTAACAATGACTCTCTTAAGGTGGGAAAATGGCAAAGTCCAGCCTCGGCTGAGAAATTGACAAAGTGAAGAAATTCAATGAAGCGCGGGTAAACGGCGGGAGTAACAATGACTCTCTTAAGGTGGGAAAATGGCAAAGTCCAGCCTCGGCTGAGAAATTGACAAAGTGAAGAAATTCAATGAAGCGCGGGTAAACGGCGGGAGTAACAATGACTCTCTTAAGGTGGGAAAATGGCAAAGTCCAGCCTCGGCTGAGAAATTGACAAAGTGAAGAAATTCAATGAAGCGCGGGTAAACGGCGGGAGTAACAATGACTCTCTTAAGGTGGGAAAATGGCAAAGTCCAGCCTCGGCTGAGAAATTGACAAAGTGAAGAAATTCAATGAAGCGCGGGTAAACGGCGGGAGTAACAATGACTCTCTTAAGGTGGGAAAATGGCAAAGTGAAGAAATTCAATGAAGCGCGGGTAAACGGCGGGAGTAACAATGACTCTCTTAAGGTGGGAAAATGGCAAAGTCCAGCCTCGGCTGAGAAATTGACAAAGTGAAGAAATTCAATGAAGCGCGGGTAAACGGCGGGAGTAACAATGACTCTCTTAAGGTGGGAAAATGGCAAAGTCCAGCCTCGGCTGAGAAATTGACAAAGTGAAGAAATTCAATGAAGCGCGGGTAAACGGCGGGAGTAACAATGACTCTCTTAAGGTGGGAAAATGGCAAAGTCCAGCCTCGGCTGAGAAATTGACAAAGTGAAGAAATTCAATGAAGCGCGGGTAAACGGCGGGAGTAACAATGACTCTCTTAAGGTGGGAAAATGGCAAAGTCCAGCCTCGGCTGAGAAATTGACAAAGTGAAGAAATTCAATGAAGCGCGGGTAAACGGCGGCAGTAACAATGACTCTCTTAAGGTGGGAAAATGGCAAAGTCCAGCCTCGGCTGAGAAATTGACAAAGTGAAGAAATTCAATGAAGCGCGGGTAAACGGCGGGAGTAACAATGACTCTCTTAAGGTGGGAAAATGGCAAAGTCCAGCCTCGGCTGAGAAATTGACAAAGTGAAGAAATTCAATGAAGCGCGGGTAAACGGCGGGAGTAACAATGACTCTCTTAAGGTGGGAAAATGGCAAAGTCCAGCCTCGGCTGAGAAATTGACAAAGTGAAGAAATTCAATGAAGCGCGGGTAAACGGCGGGAGTAACAATGACTCTCTTAAGGTGGGAAAATGGCAAAGTCCAGCCTCGGCTGAGAAATTGACAAAGTGAAGAAATTCAATGAAGCGCGGGTAAACGGCGGGAGTAACAATGACTCTCTTAAGGTGGGAAAATGGCAAAGTCCAGCCTCGGCTGAGAAATTGACAAAGTGAAGAAATTCAATGAAGCGCGGGTAAACGGCGGGAGTAACAATGACTCTCTTAAGGTGGGAAAATGGCAAAGTCCAGCCTCGGCTGAGAAATTGACAAAGTGAAGAAATTCAATGAAGCGCGGGTAAACGGCGGGAGTAACAATGACTCTCTTAAGGTGGGAAAATGGCAAAGTCCAGCCTCGGCTGAGAAATTGACAAAGTGAAGAAATTCAATGAAGCGCGGGTAAACGGCGGGAGTAACAATGACTCTCTTAAGGTGGGAAAATGGCAAAGTCCAGCCTCGGCTGAGAAATTGACAAAGTGAAGAAATTCAATGAAGCGCGGGTAAACGGCGGGAGTAACAATGACTCTCTTAAGGTGGGAAAATGGCAAAGTCCAGCCTCGGCTGAGAAATTGACAAAGTGAAGAAATTCAATGAAGCGCGGGTAAACGGCGGGAGTAACAATGACTCTCTTAAGGTGGGAAAATGGCAAAGTCCAGCCTCGGCTGAGAAATTGACAAAGTGAAGAAATTCAAAGAAGCACGGGTAAACGGCGGGAGTAACAATGACTCTCTTAAGGTGGGAAAATGGCAAAGTCCAGCCTCGGCTGAGAAATTGACAAAGTGAAGAAATTCAATGAAGCGCGAGTAAACGGCGGGAGTAACAATGACTCTCTTAAGGTGGGAAAATGGCAAAGTCCAGCTTCGGCTGAGAAATTGACAAAGTGAAGAAATTCAATGAAGCGCGGGTAAACGGCGGGAGTAACAATGACTCTCTTAAGGTGGGAAAATGGCAAAGTCCAGCCTCGGCTGAGAAATTGACAAAGTGAAGAAATTCAATGAAGCGCGGGTAAACGGCGGGAGTAACAATGACTCTCTTAAGGTGGGAAAATGGCAAAGTCCAGCCTCGGCTGAGAAATTGACAAAGTGAAGAAATTCAATGAAGCGCGGGTAAACGGCGGGAGTAACAATGACTCTCTTAAGGTGGGAAAATGGCAAAGTCCAGCCTCGGCTGAGAAATTGACAAAGTGAAGAAATTCAATGAAGCGCGGGTAAACGGCGGGAGTAACAATGACTCTCTTAAGGTGGGAAAATGGCAAAGTCCAGCCTCGGCTGAGAAATTGACAAAGTGAAGAAATTCAATGAAGCGCGGGTAAACGGCGGGAGTAACAATGACTCTCTTAAGGTGGGAAAATGGCAAAGTCCAGCCTCGGCTGAGAAATTGACAAAGTGAAGAAATTCAATGAAGCGCGGGTAAACGGCGGGAGTAACAATGACTCTCTTAAGGTGGGAAAATGGCAAAGTGAAGAAATTCAATGAAGCGCGGGTAAACGGCGGGAGTAACAATGACTCTCTTAAGGTGGGAAAATGGCAAAGTCCAGCCTCGGCTGAGAAATTGACAAAGTGAAGAAATTCAATGAAGCGCGGGTAAACGGCGGGAGTAACAATGACTCTCTTAAGGTGGGAAAATGGCAAAGTGAAGAAATTCAATGAAGCGCGGGTAAACGGCGGGAGTAACAATGACTCTCTTAAGGTGGGAAAATGGCAAAGTCCAGCCTCGGCTGAGAAATTGACAAAGTGAAGAAATTCAATGAAGCGCGGGTAAACGGCGGGAGTAACAATGACTCTCTTAAGGTGGGAAAATGGCAAAGTCCAGCCTCGGCTGAGAAATTGACAAAGTGAAGAAATTCAATGAAGCGCGGGTAAACGGCGGGAGTAACAATGACTCTCTTAAGGTGGGAAAATGGCAAAGTCCAGCCTCGGCTGAGAAATTGACAAAGTGAAGAAATTCAATGAAGCGCGGGTAAACGGCGGGAGTAACAATGACTCTCTTAAGGTGGGAAAATGGCAAAGTCCAGCCTCGGCTGAGAAATTGACAAAGTGAAGAAATTCAATGAAGCGCGGGTAAACGGCGGGAGTAACAATGACTCTCTTAAGGTGGGAAAATGGCAAAGTCCAGCCTCGGCTGAGAAATTGACAAAGTGAAGAAATTCAATGAAGCGCGGGTAAACGGCGGGAGTAACAATGACTCTCTTAAGGTGGGAAAATGGCAAAGTCCAGCCTCGGCTGAGAAATTGACAAAGTGAAGAAATTCAATGAAGCGCGGGTAAACGGCGGGAGTAACAATGACTCTCTTAAGGTGGAAAAATGGCAAAGTCCAGCCTCGGCTGAGAAATTGACAAAGTGAAGAAATTCAATGAAGCGCGGGTAAACGGCGGGAGTAACAATGACTCTCTTAAGGTGGGAAAATGGCAAAGTCCAGCCTCGGCTGAGAAATTGACAAAGTGAAGAAATTCAATGAAGCGCGGGTAAACGGCGGGAGTAACAATGACTCTCTTAAGGTGGGAAAATGGCAAAGTCCAGCCTCGGCTGAGAAATTGACAAAGTGAAGAAATTCAATGAAGCGCGGGTAAACGGCGGGAGTAACAATGACTCTCTTAAGGTGGGAAAATGGCAAAGTCCAGCCTCGGCTGAGAAATTGACAAAGTGAAGAAATTCAATGAAGCGCGGGTAAACGGCGGGAGTAACAATGACTCTCTTAAGGTGGGAAAATGGCAAAGTCCAGCCTCGGCTGAGAAATTGACAAAGTGAAGAAATTCAATGAAGCGCGGGTAAACGGCGGGAGTAACAATGACTCTCTTAAGGTGGGAAAATGGCAAAGTCCAGCCTCGGCTGAGAAATTGACAAAGTGAAGAAATTCAATGAAGCGCGGGTAAACGGCGGGAGTAACAATGACTCTCTTAAGGTGGGAAAATGGCAAAGTCCAGCCTCGGCTGAGAAATTGACAAAGTGAAGAAATTCAATGAAGCGCGGGTAAACGGCGGGAGTAACAATGACTCTCTTAAGGTGGGAAAATGGCAAAGTCCAGCCTCGGCTGAGAAATTGACAAAGTGAAGAAATTCAATGAAGCGCGGGTAAACGGCGGGAGTAACAATGACTCTCTTAAGGTGGGAAAATGGCAAAGTCCAGCCTCGGCTGAGAAATTGACAAAGTGAAGAAATTCAATGAAGCGCGGGTAAACGGCGGGAGTAACAATGACTCTCTTAAAGTCCAGGTTAACCCAGTTCAATTTTTTGTTATGAGCTTCACACACCACAGGAAAACATGTCATTAACCACCCAGCCAAATCTGAGTGATTAAAAATGTCGCTAAGTATATAAAATAAGGCTTCAAAATCGGTTAAAAATCAGCAGCATTCTCTGGTCTGAGACCGTGGGGGCGTGTCTGCTGAAGGCACCGAAGCCACACCCAATTGCGTGGGGAGGGGGTGAGGAGGGAAGAACCTGTCAAATAGTACCGTTCTCTGGTCTGCATAGTCACACTGGCACGCCGTCTCTTTTGTGGTAGGAAGGCACAGCTTTGTGAAAACAGGAGAGAGGAGTTGAAATTACACTTGTCTAATGAATCAAACGCACAGATGCTTCCTCCTAACCTACCTCCTGACAAACACAGGTAAAACTGTAGCTACTCTATACCAACGCGCCAGTGTTACTGCCCTTAGATGCAAAATACAAAAACAGGCAACGAGGAATGTATGAGTCTGTCCCTATTTTCTCCCTGCCACCTCCGGACCCATTCCTATCCCTCCCAGGCGATCCTGTCGTCCCTTGGGATCAATGGAAAAAGTTGTTTAAAATGTACCTTTTAGTCACTGGCTTGAACAGCGCTGATAGCGCGAAGAAGCGTACTACCGGAGTTGATAATCGGGACAGACTCATCCACTCTCGTTGGCAATGTTATGTGTGAGAATAACGAGCACTCGGCTTCAACTTTCCCGCAACATATCCAACAGAACTGTAATGTTCAGCCAGTAGCCGCCGAGCACCGCTTCGCTGGGAGAGGGTGCGTCTTTCTCCAGCTGCAGCTGGTCTACCTAACCATCCCCCTCGCTCCCGGTCTCCCGCTGGTCTACCTAACCATCCCCCTCGCTCCCGGTCTCCCGCTGGTCTACCTAATCATCCCCCTCGCACCGGTCTCCTAACCATCCCCCTCGCTCCGGTCTCCCGGTCTCCTAACCATCCCCCTCGCTCCGGTCTCCCGGTCTCCTAACCATCCCCCTCGCTCCCACCTCCCGGTCTCCTAAACATCCCCCTCGCTCCCACCTCCCGGTCTCCCGCTGGAGAAATATACTGTAACCATTACCGGTGAACCCATACGCACATCAGGTGCCACAAATATGGCAGGCAGTTTCTGTATAGTTAACGCTTATAGTCATAATATATCATCCGTAACGTTATTTGGTGGGTGGTCGCCTGGTCGGTGCTGCTAGCTGTTAGCTAGACTAAGGTTATATACACACTCCCATCTGAAACAAGCTACATAGCTAATGTTAGCTATAATTCCTCCTAAGATTACATAATTCATCATAGCTGACATTACCACATACATGTCAAGACATATTTTGTATATTAATAGCAGTGTATTTTCCTATTGCTTACGTTACCTAGCTAACGTTATAACGTTAATAAGCTATAAGCACACAAGGCAGCGGTGTCGGCACCAAAGGTTGATGCGACAGGAGAATGGAGGCTGGGGAGGGAGATGGTTGGCTCCGCCGAATTCACCAGGACCAGTCGTGAGTCTGTGAAACCCAAAAGCCTCATATTATAATTGCAGAAGCTTTCGGGAGTGAAATGTTTGCTGCAGAGGCGGGCGCTAGCGGTGACAGACTCTGTAACACCATGGCTCTTCAAAAATGCTAACCATTTGCTTCTCATTTCAGCTTTACTCGGGAGTGAAAGAAGCAGACCTTATCATCCCATTCCTGCTGGCATCCAGGAAGGATGCATTTTCGTTTAGATTTATGCATAGGCATTGCTAACTAAGAAAAACTAGCTAATTCTAGACTGTTGGTTAAAACTAGCTAATTCTAGACTCAAGATTGAGCAGGAAAACCGGAGATTCAAATCCGTTCTAGCTTTATATAGTGTTAGGGCGGGGATATGCTAAGAACACCGCTCTACGTCATCCGGTACCCGTTTTAAGCCCGCCCAGAAAATCCGGAAATCAAAACTGGTTAAAAACACAAAACTGGTCTAACTTCACAATTCAGTACTACACATGGTTCATCCCATTTTTACATGTTATCAGCAATGCATCACTAACACATAGAATGTGTTTTCAAGCAAATCTCTGATTTTGGTTAACTGGGACTTTAAGGTGGGAAAATGGCAAAGTCCAGCCTCGGCTGAGAAATTGACAAAGTGAAGAAATTCAATGAAGCGCGGGTAAACGGCGGGAGTAACAATGACTCTCTTAAGGTGGGAAAATGGCAAAGTCCAGCCTCGGCTGAGAAATTGACAAAGTGAAGAAATTCAATGAAGCGCGGGTAAACGGCGGGAGTAACAATGACTCTCTTAAGGTGGGAAAATGGCAAAGTCCAGCCTCGGCTGAGAAATTGACAAAGTGAAGAAATTCAAAGAAGCGCGGGTAAACGGCGGGAGTAACAATGACTCTCTTAAGGTGGGAAAATGGCAAAGTCCAGCCTCGGCTGAGAAATTGACAAAGTGAAGAAATTCAATGAAGCGCGAGTAAACGGCGGGAGTAACAATGACTCTCTTAAGGTGGGAAAATGGCAAAGTCCAGCTTCGGCTGAGAAATTGACAAAGTGAAGAAATTCAATGAAGCGCGGGTAAACGGCGGGAGTAACAATGACTCTCTTAAGGTGGGAAAATGGCAAAGTCCAGCCTCGGCTGAGAAATTGACAAAGTGAAGAAATTCAATGAAGCGCGGGTAAACGGCGGGAGTAACAATGACTCTCTTAAGGTGGGAAAATGGCAAAGTCCAGCCTCGGCTGAGAAATTGACAAAGTGAAGAAATTCAATGAAGCGCGGGTAAACGGCGGGAGTAACAATGACTCTCTTAAGGTGGGAAAATGGCAAAGTCCAGCCTCGGCTGAGAAATTGACAAAGTGAAGAAATTCAATGAAGCGCGGGTAAACGGCGGGAGTAACAATGACTCTCTTAAGGTGGGAAAATGGCAAAGTCCAGCCTCGGCTGAGAAATTGACAAAGTGAAGAAATTCAATGAAGCGCGGGTAAACGGCGGGAGTAACAATGACTCTCTTAAGGTGGGAAAATGGCAAAGTCCAGCCTCGGCTGAGAAATTGACAAAGTGAAGAAATTCAATGAAGCGCGGGTAAACAGCGGGAGTAACAATGACTCTCTTAAGGTGGGAAAATGGCAAAGTGAAGAAATTCAATGAAGCGCGGGTAAACGGCGGGAGTAACAATGACTCTCTTAAGGTGGGAAAATGGCAAAGTCCAGCCTCGGCTGAGAAATTGACAAAGTGAAGAAATTCAATGAAGCGCGGGTAAACGGCGGGAGTAACAATGACTCTCTTAAGGTGGGAAAATGGCAAAGTCCAGCCTCGGCTGAGAAATTGACAAAGTGAAGAAATTCAATGAAGCGCGGGTAAACGGCGGGAGTAACAATGACTCTCTTAAGGTGGGAAAATGGCAAAGTCCAGCCTCGGCTGAGAAATTGACAAAGTGAAGAAATTCAATGAAGCGCGGGTAAACGGCGGGAGTAACAATGACTCTCTTAAGGTGGGAAAATGGCAAAGTCCAGCCTCGGCTGAGAAATTGACAAAGTGAAGAAATTCAATGAAGCGCGGGTAAACGGCGGGAGTAACAATGACTCTCTTAAGGTGGGAAAATGGCAAAGTCCAGCCTCGGCTGAGAAATTGACAATGTGAAGAAATTCAATGAAGCGCGGGTAAACGGCGGGAGTAACAATGACTCTCTTAAGGTGGGAAAATGGCAAAGTCCAGCCTCGGCTGAGAAATTGACAAAGTGAAGAAATTCAATGAAGCGCGGGTAAACGGCGGGAGTAACAATGACTCTCTTAAGGTGGGAAAATGGCAAAGTCCAGCCTCGGCTGAGAAATTGACAAAGTGAAGAAATTCAATGAAGCGCGGGTAAACGGCGGGAGTAACAATGACTCTCTTAAGGTGGGAAAATGGCAAAGTCCAGCCTCGGCTGAGAAATTGACAAAGTGAAGAAATTCAATGAAGCGCGAGTAAACGGCGGGAGTAACAATGACTCTCTTAAGGTGGGAAAATGGCAAAGTCCAGCTTCGGCTGAGAAATTGACAAAGTGAAGAAATTCAATGAAGAGCGGGTAAACGGCGGGAGTAACAATGACTCTCTTAAGGTGGGAAAATGGCAAAGTCCAGCCTCGGCTGAGAAATTGACAAAGTGAAGAAATTCAATGAAGCGCGGGTAAACGGCGGGAGTAACAATGACTCTCTTAAGGTGGGAAAATGGCAAAGTCCAGCCTCGGCTGAGAAATTGACAAAGTGAAGAAATTCAATGAAGCGCGGGTAAACGGCGGGAGTAACAATGACTCTCTTAAGGTGGGAAAATGGCAAAGTCCAGCCTCGGCTGAGAAATTGACAAAGTGAAGAAATTCAATGAAGCGCGGGTAAACGGCGGGAGTAACAATGACTCTCTTAAGGTGGGAAAATGGCAAAGTCCAGCCTCGGCTGAGAAATTGACAAAGTGAAGAAATTCAATGAAGCGCGGGTAAACGGCGGGAGTAACAATGACTCTCTTAAGGTGGGAAAATGGCAAAGTCCAGCCTCGGCTGAGAAATTGACAAAGTGAAGAAATTCAATGAAGCGCGGGTAAACGGCGGGAGTAACAATGACTCTCTTAAGGTGGGAAAATGGCAAAGTCCAGCCTCGGCTGAGAAATTGACAATGTGAAGAAATTCAATGAAGCGCGGGTAAACGGCGGGAGTAACAATGACTCTCTTAAGGTGGGAAAATGGCAAAGTCCAGCCTCGGCTGAGAAATTGACAAAGTGAAGAAATTCAATGAAGCGCGGGTAAACGGCGGGAGTAACAATGACTCTCTTAAGGTGGGAAAATGGCAAAGTCCAGCCTCGGCTGAGAAATTGACAAAGTGAAGAAATTCAATGAAGCGCGGGTAAACGGCGGGAGTAACAATGACTCTCTTAAGGTGGGAAAATGGCAAAGTCCAGCCTCGGCTGAGAAATTGACAAAGTGAAGAAATTCAATGAAGCGCGAGTAAACGGCGGGAGTAACAATGACTCTCTTAAGGTGGGAAAATGGCAAAGTCCAGCTTCGGCTGAGAAATTGACAAAGTGAAGAAATTCAATGAAGAGCGGGTAAACGGCGGGAGTAACAATGACTCTCTTAAGGTGGGAAAATGGCAAAGTCCAGCCTCGGCTGAGAAATTGACAAAGTGAAGAAATTCAATGAAGCGCGGGTAAACGGCGGGAGTAACAATGACTCTCTTAAGGTGGGAAAATGGCAAAGTCCAGCCTCGGCTGAGAAATTGACAAAGTGAAGAAATTCAATGAAGCGCGGGTAAACGGCGGGAGTAACAATGACTCTCTTAAGGTGGGAAAATGGCAAAGTCCAGCCTCGCTGAGAAATTGACAAAGTGAAGAAATTCAATGAAGCGCGGGTAAACTGCGGGAGTAACAATGACTCTCTTAAGGTGGGAAAATGGCAAAGTCCAGCCTCGGCTGAGAAATTGACAAAGTGAAGAAATTCAATGAAGCGCGGGTAAACGGCGGGAGTAACAATGACTCTCTTAAGGTGGGAAAATGGCAAAGTCGAAGAAATTCAATGAAGCGCGGGTAAACGGCGGGAGTAACAATGACTCTCTTAAGGTGGGAAAATGGCAAAGTCCAGCCTCGGCTGAGAAATTGACAAAGTGAAGAAATTCAATGAAGCGCGGGTAAACGGCGGGAGTAACAATGACTCTCTTAAGGTGGGAAAATGGCAAAGTCCAGCCTCGGCTGAGAAATTGACAAAGTGAAGAAATTCAATGAAGCGCGGGTAAACGGCGGGAGTAACAATGACTCTCTTAAGGTGGGAAAATGGCAAAGTCCAGCCTCGGCTGAGAAATTGACAAAGTGAAGAAATTCAATGAAGCGCGGGTAAACGGCGGGAGTAACAATGACTCTCTTAAGGTGGGAAAATGGCAAAGTCCAGCCTCGGCTGAGAAATTGACAAAGTGAAGAAATTCAATGAAGCGCGGGTAAACGGCGGGAGTAACAATGACTCTCTTAAGGTGGGAGAATGGCAAAGTCCAGCCTCGGCTGAGAAATTGACAAAGTGAAGAAATTCAATGAAGCGCGAGTAAACGGCGGGAGTAACAATGACTCTCTTAAGGTGGGAAAATGGCAAAGTCCAGCTTCGGCTGAGAAATTGACAAAGTGAAGAAATTCAATGAAGAGCGGGTAAACGGCGGGAGTAACAATGACTCTCTTAAGGTGGGAAAATGGCAAAGTCCAGCCTCGGCTGAGAAATTGACAAAGTGAAGAAATTCAATGAAGCGCGGTTAAACGGCGGGAGTAACAATGACTCTCTTAAGGTGGGAAAATGGCAAAGTCCAGCCTCGGCTGAGAAATTGACAAAGTGAAGAAATTCAATGAAGCGCGGGTAAACGGCGGGAGTAACAATGACTCTCTTAAGGTGGGAAAATGGCAAAGTCCAGCCTCGGCTGAGAAATTGACAAAGTGAAGAAATTCAATGAAGCGCGGGTAAACGGCGGGAGTAACAATGACTCTCTTAAGGTGGGAAAATGGCAAAGTCCAGCCTCGGCTGAGAAATTGACAAAGTGAAGAAATTCAATGAAGCGCGGGTAAACGGCGGGAGTAACAATGACTCTCTTAAGGTGGGAAAATGGCAAAGTCCAGCCTCGGCTGAGAAATTGACAAAGTGAAGAAATTCAATGAAGCGCGGGTAAACGGCGGGAGTAACAATGACTCTCTTAAGGTGGGAAAATGGCAAAGTCCAGCCTCGGCTGAGAAATTGACAAAGTGAAGAAATTCAATGAAGCGCGGGTAAACGGCGGGAGTAACAATGACTCTCTTAAGGTGGGAAAATGGCAAAGTCCAGCCTCGGCTGAGAAATTGACAAAGTGAAGAAATTCAATGAAGCGCGGGTAAACGGCGGGAGTAACAATGACTCTCTTAAGGTGGGAAAATGGCAAAGTCCAGCCTCGGCTGAGAAATTGACAAAGTGAAGAAATTCAATGAAGCGCGGGTAAACGGCGGGAGTAACAATGACTCTCTTAAGGTGGGAAAATGGCAAAGTCCAGCCTCGGCTGAGAAATTGACAAAGTGAAGAAATTCAATGAAGCGCGGGTAAACGGCGGGAGTAACAATGACTCTCTTAAGGTGGGAAAATGGCAAAGTCCAGCCTCGGCTGAGAAATTGACAAAGTGAAGAAATTCAATGAAGCGCGGGTAAACAGCGGGAGTAACAATGACTCTCTTAAGGTGGGAAAATGGCAAAGTGAAGAAATTCAATGAAGCGCGGGTAAACGGCGGGAGTAACAATGACTCTCTTAAGGTGGGAAAATGGCAAAGTCCAGCCTCGGCTGAGAAATTGACAAAGTGAAGAAATTCAATGAAGCGCGGGTAAACGGCGGGGGTAACAATGACTCTCTTAAGGTGGGAAAATGGCAAAGTCCAGCCTCGGCTGAGAAATTGACAAAGTGAAGAAATTCAATGAAGCGCGGGTAAACGGCGGGAGTAACAATGACTCTCTTAAGGTGGGAAAATGGCAAAGTCCAGCCTCGGCTGAGAAATTGACAAAGTGAAGAAATTCAATGAAGCGCGGGTAAACGGCGGGAGTAACAATGACTCTCTTAAGGTGGGAAAATGGCAAAGTCCAGCCTCGGCTGAGAAATTGACAAAGTGAAGAAATTCAATGAAGCGCGGGTAAACGGCGGGAGTAACAATGACTCTCTTAAGGTGGGAAAATGGCAAAGTCCAGCCTCGGCTGAGAAATTGACAAAGTGAAGAAATTCAATGAAGCGCGGGTAAACGGCGGGAGTAACAATGACTCTCTTAAGGTGGGAAAATGGCAAAGTCCAGCCTCGGCTGAGAAATTGACAAAGTGAAGAAATTCAATGAAGCGCGGGTAAACGGCGGGAGTAACAATGACTCTCTTAAGGTGGGAAAATGGCAAAGTCCAGCCTCGGCTGAGAAATTGACAAAGTGAAGAAATTCAATGAAGCGCGAGTAAACGGCGGGAGTAACAATGACTCTCTTAAGGTGGGAAAATGGCAAAGTCCAGCTTCGGCTGAGAAATTGACAAAGTGAAGAAATTCAATGAAGAGCGGGTAAACGGCGGGAGTAACAATGACTCTCTTAAGGTGGGAAAATGGCAAAGTCCAGCCTCGGCTGAGAAATTGACAAAGTGAAGAAATTCAATGAAGCGCGGGTAAACGGCGGGAGTAACAATGACTCTCTTAAGGTGGGAAAATGGCAAAGTCCAGCCTCGGCTGAGAAATTGACAAAGTGAAGAAATTCAATGAAGCGCGGGTAAACGGCGGGAGTAACAATGACTCTCTTAAGGTGGGAAAATGGCAAAGTCCAGCCTCGGCTGAGAAATTGACAAAGTGAAGAAATTCAATGAAGCGCGGGTAAACTGCGGGAGTAACAATGACTCTCTTAAGGTGGGAAAATGGCAAAGTCCAGCCTCGGCTGAGAAATTGACAAAGTGAAGAAATTCAATGAAGCGCGGGTAAACGGCGGGAGTAACAATGACTCTCTTAAGGTGGGAAAATGGCAAAGTGAAGAAATTCAATGAAGCGCGGGTAAACGGCGGGAGTAACAATGACTCTCTTAAGGTGGGAAAATGGCAAAGTCCAGCCTCGGCTGAGAAATTGACAAAGTGAAGAAATTCAATGAAGCGCGGGTAAACGGCGGGAGTAACAATGACTCTCTTAAGGTGGGAAAATGGCAAAGTCCAGCCTCGGCTGAGAAATTGACAAAGTGAAGAAATTCAATGAAGCGCGGGTAAACGGCGGGAGTAACAATGACTCTCTTAAGGTGGGAAAATGGCAAAGTCCAGCCTCGGCTGAGAAATTGACAAAGTGAAGAAATTCAATGAAGCGCGGGTAAACGGCGGGAGTAACAATGACTCTCTTAAGGTGGGAAAATGGCAAAGTCCAGCCTCGGCTGAGAAATTGACAAAGTGAAGAAATTCAATGAAGCGCGGGTAAACGGCGGGAGTAACAATGACTCTCTTAAGGTGGGAAAATGGCAAAGTCCAGCCTCGGCTGAGAAATTCACAAAGTGAAGAAATTCAATGAAGCGCGGGTAAACGGCGGGAGTAACAATGACTCTCTTAAGGTGGGAAAATGGCAAAGTCCAGCCTCGGCTGAGAAATTGACAAAGTGAAGAAATTCAATGAAGCGCGGGTAAACGGCGGGAGTAACAATGACTCTCTTAAGGTGGGAAAATGGCAAAGTCCAGCCTCGGCTGAGAAATTGACAAAGTGAAGAAATTCAATGAAGCGCGGTTAAACGGCGGGAGTAACAATGACTCTCTTAAGGTGGGAAAATGGCAAAGTCCAGCCTCGGCTGAGAAATTGACAAAGTGAAGAAATTCAATGAAGCGCGGGTAAACGGCGGGAGTAACAATGACTCTCTTAAGGTGGGAAAATGGCAAAGTCCAGCCTCGGCTGAGAAATTGACAAAGTGAAGAAATTCAATGAAGCGCGGGTAAACGGCGGGAGTAACAATGACTCTCTTAAGGTGGGAAAATGGCAAAGTCCAGCCTCGGCTGAGAAATTGACAAAGTGAAGAAATTCAATGAAGCGCGGGTAAACGGCGGGAGTAACAATGACTCTCTTAAGGTGGGAAAATGGCAAAGTCCAGCCTCGGCTGAGAAATTGACAAAGTGAAGAAATTAAATGAAGCGCGGGTAAACGGCGGGAGTAACAATGACTCTCTTAAGGTGGGAAAATGGCAAAGTCCAGCCTCGGCTGAGAAATTGACAAAGTGAAGAAATTCAATGAAGCGCGGGTAAACGGCGGGAGTAACAATGACTCTCTTAAGGTGGGAAAATGGCAAAGTCCAGCCTCGGCTGAGAAATTGACAAAGTGAAGAAATTCAATGAAGCGCGGGTAAACGGCGGGAGTAACAATGACTCTCTTAAGGTGGGAAAATGGCAAAGTCCAGCCTCGGCTGAGAAATTGACAAAGTGAAGAAATTCAATGAAGCGCGGGTAAACGGCGGGAGTAACAATGACTCTCTTAAGGTGGGAAAATGGCAAAGTCCAGCCTCGGCTGAGAAATTGACAAAGTGAAGAAATTCAATGAAGCGCGGGTAAACGGCGGGAGTAACAATGACTCTCTTAAGGTGGGAAAATGGCAAAGTCCAGCCTCGGCTGAGAAATTGACAAAGTGAAGAAATTCAATGAAGCGCGGGTAAACGGCGGGAGTAACAATGACTCTCTTAAGGTGGGAAAATGGCAAAGTCCAGCCTCGGCTGAGAAATTGACAAAGTGAAGAAATTCAATGAAGCGCGGGTAAACGGCGGGAGTAACAATGACTCTCTTAAGGTGGGAAAATGGCAAAGTCCAGCCTCGGCTGAGAAATTGACAAAGTGAAGAAATTCAATGAAGCGCGGGTAAACTGCGGGAGTAACAATGACTCTCTTAAGGTGGGAAAATGGCAAAGTCCAGCCTCGGCTGAGAAATTGACAAAGTGAAGAAATTCAATGAAGCGCGGGTAAACGGCGGGAGTAACAATGACTCTCTTAAGGTGGGAAAATGGCAAAGTGAAGAAATTCAATGAAGCGCGGGTAAACGGCGGGAGTAACAATGACTCTCTTAAGGTGGGAAAATGGCAAAGTCCAGCCTCGGCTGAGAAATTGACAAAGTGAAGAAATTCAATGAAGCGCGGGTAAACGGCGGGAGTAACAATGACTCTCTTAAGGTGGGAAAATGGCAAAGTCCAGCCTCGGCTGAGAAATTGACAAAGTGAAGAAATTCAATGAAGCGCGGGTAAACGGCGGGAGTAACAATGACTCTCTTAAGGTGGGAAAATGGCAAAGTCCAGCCTCGGCTGAGAAATTGACAAAGTGAAGAAATTCAATGAAGCGCGGGTAAACGGCGGGAGTAACAATGACTCTCTTAAGGTGGGAAAATGGCAAAGTCCAGCCTCGGCTGAGAAATTGACAAAGTGAAGAAATTCAATGAAGCGCGGGTAAACGGCGGGAGTAACAATGACTCTCTTAAGGTGGGAAAATGGCAAAGTCCAGCCTCGGCTGAGAAATTCACAAAGTGAAGAAATTCAATGAAGCGCGGGTAAACGGCGGGAGTAACAATGACTCTCTTAAGGTGGGAAAATGGCAAAGTCCAGCCTCGGCTGAGAAATTGACAAAGTGAAGAAATTCAATGAAGCGCGGGTAAACGGCGGGAGTAACAATGACTCTCTTAAGGTGGGAAAATGGCAAAGTCCAGCCTCGGCTGAGAAATTGACAAAGTGAAGAAATTCAATGAAGCGCGGTTAAACGGCGGGAGTAACAATGACTCTCTTAAGGTGGGAAAATGGCAAAGTCCAGCCTCGGCTGAGAAATTGACAAAGTGAAGAAATTCAATGAAGCGCGGGTAAACGGCGGGAGTAACAATGACTCTCTTAAGGTGGGAAAATGGCAAAGTCCAGCCTCGGCTGAGAAATTGACAAAGTGAAGAAATTCAATGAAGCGCGGGTAAACGGCGGGAGTAACAATGACTCTCTTAAGGTGGGAAAATGGCAAAGTCCAGCCTCGGCTGAGAAATTGACAAAGTGAAGAAATTCAATGAAGCGCGGGTAAACGGCGGGAGTAACAATGACTCTCTTAAGGTGGGAAAATGGCAAAGTCCAGCCTCGGCTGAGAAATTGACAAAGTGAAGAAATTCAATGAAGCGCGGGTAAACGGCGGGAGTAACAATGACTCTCTTAAGGTGGGAAAATGGCAAAGTCCAGCCTCGGCTGAGAAATTGACAAAGTGAAGAAATTCAATGAAGCGCGGGTAAACGGCGGGAGTAACAATGACTCTCTTAAGGTGGGAAAATGGCAAAGTCCAGCCTCGGCTGAGAAATTGACAAAGTGAAGAAATTCAATGAAGCGCGGGTAAACGGCGGGAGTAACAATGACTCTCTTAAGGTGGGAAAATGGCAAAGTCCAGCCTCGGCTGAGAAATTGACAAAGTGAAGAAATTCAATGAAGCGCGGGTAAACGGCGGGAGTAACAATGACTCTCTTAAGGTGGGAAAATGGCAAAGTCCAGCCTCGGCTGAGAAATTGACAAAGTGAAGAAATTCAATGAAGCGCGGGTAAACGGCGGGCGTAACAATGACTCTCTTAAGGTGGGAAAATGGCAAAGTCCAGCCTCGGCTGAGAAATTGACAAAGTGAAGAAATTCAATGAAGCGCGGGTAAACAGCGGGAGTAACAATGACTCTCTTAAGGTGGGAAAATTGGCAAAGTGAAGAAATTCAATGAAGCGCGGGTAAACGGCGGGAGTAACAATGACTCTCTTAAGGTGGGAAAATGGCAAAGTCCAGCCTCGGCTGAGAAATTGACAAAGTGAAGAAATTCAATGAAGCGCGGGTAAACGGCGGGGGTAACAATGACTCTCTTAAGGTGGGAAAATGGCAAAGTCCAGCCTCGGCTGAGAAATTGACAAAGTGAAGAAATTCAATGAAGCGCGGGTAAACGGCGGGAGTAACAATGACTCTCTTAAGGTGGGAAAATGGCAAAGTCCAGCCTCGGCTGAGAAATTGACAAAGTGAAGAAATTCAATGAAGCGCGGGTAAACGGCGGGAGTAACAATGACTCTCTTAAGGTGGGAAAATGGCAAAGTCCAGCCTCGGCTGAGAAATTGACAAAGTGAAGAAATTCAATGAAGCGCGGGTAAACGGCGGGAGTAACAATGACTCTCTTAAGGTGGGAAAATGGCAAAGTCCAGCCTCGGCTGAGAAATTGACAAAGTGAAGAAATTCAATGAAGCGCGGGTAAACGGCGGGAGTAACAATGACTCTCTTAAGGTGGGAAAATGGCAAAGTCCAGCCTCGGCTGAGAAATTGACAAAGTGAAGAAATTCAATGAAGCGCGGGTAAACGGCGGGAGTAACAATGACTCTCTTAAGGTGGGAAAATGGCAAAGTCCAGCCTCGGCTGAGAAATTGACAAAGTGAAGAAATTCAATGAAGCGCGAGTAAACGGCGGGAGTAACAATGACTCTCTTAAGGTGGGAAAATGGCAAAGGTGGGAAAATGGTGGGAAAAGGTGGGAAAATGGCAAAGTCCAGCTTCGGCTGAGAAATTGACAAAGTGAAGAAATTCAATGAAGAGCGGGTAAACGGCGGGAGTAACAATGACTCTCTTAAGGTGGGAAAATGGCAAAGTCCAGCCTCGGCTGAGAAATTGACAAAGTGAAGAAATTCAATGAAGCGCGGGTAAACGGCGGGAGTAACAATGACTCTCTTAAGGTGGGAAAATGGCAAAGTCCAGCCTCGGCTGAGAAATTGACAAAGTGAAGAAATTCAATGAAGCGCGGGTAAACGGCGGGAGTAACAATGACTCTCTTAAGGTGGGAAAATGGCAAAGTCCAGCCTCGGCTGAGAAATTGACAAAGTGAAGAAATTCAATGAAGCGCGGGTAAACTGCGGGAGTAACAATGACTCTCTTAAGGTGGGAAAATGGCAAAGTCCAGCCTCGGCTGAGAAATTGACAAAGTGAAGAAATTCAATGAAGCGCGGGTAAACGGCGGGAGTAACAATGACTCTCTTAAGGTGGGAAAATGGCAAAGTGAAGAAATTCAATGAAGCGCGGGTAAACGGCGGGAGTAACAATGACTCTCTTAAGGTGGGAAAATGGCAAAGTCCAGCCTCGGCTGAGAAATTGACAAAGTGAAGAAATTCAATGAAGCGCGGGTAAACGGCGGGAGTAACAATGACTCTCTTAAGGTGGGAAAATGGCAAAGTCCAGCCTCGGCTGAGAAATTGACAAAGTGAAGAAATTCAATGAAGCGCGGGTAAACGGCGGGAGTAACAATGACTCTCTTAAGGTGGGAAAATGGCAAAGTCCAGCCTCGGCTGAGAAATTGACAAAGTGAAGAAATTCAATGAAGCGCGGGTAAACGGCGGGAGTAACAATGACTCTCTTAAGGTGGGAAAATGGCAAAGTCCAGCCTCGGCTGAGAAATTGACAAAGTGAAGAAATTCAATGAAGCGCGGGTAAACGGCGGGAGTAACAATGACTCTCTTAAGGTGGGAAAATGGCAAAGTCCAGCCTCGGCTGAGAAATTGACAAAGTGAAGAAATTCAATGAAGCGCGGGTAAACGGCGGGAGTAACAATGACTCTCTTAAGGTGGGAAAATGGCAAAGTCCAGCCTCGGCTGAGAAATTGACAAAGTGAAGAAATTCAATGAAGCGCGGGTAAACGGCGGGAGTAACAATGACTCTCTTAAGGTGGGAAAATGGCAAAGTCCAGCCTCGGCTGAGAAATTGACAAAGTGAAGAAATTCAATGAAGCGCGGGTAAACGGCGGGAGTAACAATGACTCTCTTAAGGTGGGAAAATGGCAAAGTCCAGCCTCGGCTGAGAAATTGACAAAGTGAAGAAATTCAATGAAGCGCGGGTAAACGGCGGGAGTAACAATGACTCTCTTAAGGTGGGAAAATGGCAAAGTCCAGCCTCGGCTGAGAAATTGACAAAGTGAAGAAATTCAATGAAGCGCGGGTAAACGGCGGGAGTAACAATGACTCTCTTAAGGTGGGAAAATGGCAAAGTCCAGCCTCGGCTGAGAAATTGACAAAGTGAAGAAATTCAATGAAGCGCGGGTAAACGGCGGGAGTAACAATGACTCTCTTAAGGTGGGAAAATGGCAAAGTCCAGCCTCGGCTGAGAAATTGACAAAGTGAAGAAATTCAATGAAGCGCGGGTAAACGGCGGGAGTAACAATGACTCTCTTAAGGTGGGAAAATGGCAAAGTCCAGCCTCGGCTGAGAAATTGACAAAGTGAAGAAATTCAATGAAGCGCGGGTAAACGGCGGGAGTAACAATGACTCTCTTAAGGTGGGAAAATGGCAAAGTCCAGCCTCGGCTGAGAAATTGACAAAGTGAAGAAATTCAATGAAGCGCGGGTAAACGGCGGGAGTAACAATGACTCTCTTAAGGTGGGAAAATGGCAAAGTCCAGCCTCGGCTGAGAAATTGACAAAGTGAAGAAATTCAATGAAGCGCGGGTAAACGGCGGGAGTAACAATGACTCTCTTAAGGTGGGAAAATGGCAAAGTCCAGCCTCGGCTGAGAAATTGACAAAGTGAAGAAATTCAATGAAGCGCGGGTAAACGGCGGGAGTAACAATGACTCTCTTAAGGTGGGAAAATGGCAAAGTCCAGCCTCGGCTGAGAAATTGACAAAGTGAAGAAATTCAATGAAGCGCGGGTAAACGGCGGGAGTAACAATGACTCTCTTAAGGTGGGAAAATGGCAAAGTCCAGCCTCGGCTGAGAAATTGACAAAGTGAAGAAATTCAATGAAGCGCGGGTAAACGGCGGGAGTAACAATGACTCTCTTAAGGTGGGAAAATGGCAAAGTCCAGCCTCGGCTGAGAAATTGACAAAGTGAAGAAATTCAATGAAGCGCGGGTAAACGGCGGGAGTAACAATGACTCTCTTAAGGTGGGAAAATGGCAAAGTCCAGCCTCGGCTGAGAAATTGACAAAGTGAAGAAATTCAATGAAGCGCGGGTAAACGGCGGGAGTAACAATGACTCTCTTAAGGTGGGAAAATGGCAAAGTCCAGCCTCGGCTGAGAAATTGACAAAGTGAAGAAATTCAATGAAGCGCGGGTAAACGGCGGGAGTAACAATGACTCTCTTAAGGTGGGAAAATGGCAAAGTCCAGCCTCGGCTGAGAAATTGACAAAGTGAAGAAATTCAATGAAGCGCGGGTAAACGGCGGGAGTAACAATGACTCTCTTAAGGTGGGAAAATGGCAAAGTCCAGCCTTGGCTGAGAAATTGACAAAGTGAAGAAATTCAATGAAGCGCGGGTAAACGGCGGGAGTAACAATGACTCTCTTAAGGTGGGAAAATGGCAAAGTCCAGCCTCGGCTGAGAAATTGACAAAGTGAAGCAATTCAATGAAGCGCGGGTAAGCGGCGGGAGTAACAATGACTCTCTTAAGGTGGGAAAATGGCAAAGTCCAGCCTTGGCTGAGAAATTGACAAAGTGAAGAAATTCAATGAAGCGCGGGTAAGCGGCGGGAGTAACAATGACTCTCTTAAGGTGGGAAAATGGCAAAGTCCAGCCTCGGCTGAGAAATTGACAAAGTGAAGCAATTCAATGAAGCGCGGGTAAACGGCGGGAGTAACAATGACTCTCTTAAGGTGGGAAAATGGCAAAGTCCAGCCTCGGCTGAGAAATTGACAAAGTGAAGAAATTCAATGAAGCGCGGGTAAGCGGCGGGAGTAACAATGACTCTCTTAAGGTGGGAAAATGGCAAAGTCCAGCCTCGGCTGAGAAATTGACAAAGTGAAGAAATTCAATGAAGCGCGGGTAAACGGCGGGAGTAACAATGACTCTCTTAAGGTGGGAAAATGGCAAAGTCCAGCCTCGGCTGAGAAATTGACAAAGTGAAGAAATTCAATGAAGCGCGGGTAAACGGCGGGAGTAACAATGACTCTCTTAAGGTGGGAAAATGGCAAAGTCCAGCCTCGGCTGAGAAATTGACAAAGTGAAGAAATTCAATGAAGCGCGGGTAAACGGCGGGAGTAACAATGACTCTCTTAAGGTGGGAAAATGGCAAAGTCCAGCCTCGGCTGAGAAATTGACAAAGTGAAGAAATTCAATGAAGCGCGGGTAAACGGCGGGAGTAACAATGACTCTCTTAAGGTGGGAAAATGGCAAAGTCCAGCCTCGGCTGAGAAATTGACAAAGTGAAGCAATTCAATGAAGCGCGGGTAAGCCGCGGGAGTAACAATGACTCTCTTAAGGTGGGAAAATGGCAAAGTCCAGCCTCGGCTGAGAAATTGACAAAGTGAAGAAATTCAATGAAGCGCGGGTAAGCGGCGGGAGTAACAATGACTCTCTTAAGGTGGGAAAATGGCAAAGTCCAGCCTCGGCTGAGAAATTGACAAAGTGAAGCAATTCAATGAAGCGCGGGTAAACGGCGGGAGTAACAATGGCCCAATCCCAATGTCCCCCCTAAACCCTCAAGCCCTGAGCCCTCACAGACTTATTGACGTCACCTGGTGAAGTGATCGAGTGTGAGAGGCTGCAAGGGCTCGAATTGGTATAACAAGGAATGGGACAGCACTTGTGACATCACATTACGTTGACGTGAAAACATATTTCTTACTATTGTGGGCGTGGGGCTTTTTTTAAATCAATTTGTAAATTGTACATGTTTTTCTTGTAGGCCTTCGTGTAAATTAATTTTGGCTGAGTCAAATCCCCTTTACATTATCAGAACTCTCTGTGTTACCCTCAAAACATTTGTTCAACTTGAAATCATTTCATTTTGTGGGCATATGCGATCGCATCTGCGATCAAATATCAACCCAACCCAGTATTTGTTAGTAGGATCGCATCGATCCTACATTACTGCCTGTGATTCTTGTTTGTGATGAATCCAAAAGTATTAACTTAAGAATGATAATATATTATGTATACACATTCCTGCACCTCACAACTCTTTCCATATTCATGTTGGAAATCTCAATTCAAAGAACACTGCACCGAAATGGGTAATTTATGTCATACTGCTTTTAACTGGGCAATCATATGATTTAGAGCAACAGAAATCGATGTAAATTATAACCATAGCCTACATATTTTTAATCAAATCACATTATACAAACCCATGGGGTTAATAACCCATAGGCCTACTTAAAAATAATGAAACCAAAATAATTATAAGGCTACTTGTGCAGATAAGCAAGTCCAGCTGAAAACATGAAAACATATTTTGTTCTGTAACGTGAACGTTAGGGTTGGTTGATCTGTCCGTGCTTGTTTATTGGCTGTTCTTCAGGTAACCCCGTGTTTCACGTCACGACGCTATGAACTGTGGGTAATTCCCTTGGGCTAAGTCTGCAGAAATGCAGACTTACGGGAAGGGGCCATAAAGGGCTCAAAATGGCTGCCGGAGAGCCCTCGCGCACTTGCCGAGTTGACATTGGGACACCCCTAAGCCCTCGCGGACTTCGCGGGAGCGCGCCCTTAAGTCTGCGAGTCTGCAAGGGTGGACATTGGGACTGGGCCAATGACTCTCTTAAGGTGGGAAAATGGCAAAGTCCAGCCTCGGCTGAGAAATTGACAATGTGAAGAAATTCAATGAAGCGCGGGTAAACGGCGGGAGTAACAATGACTCTCTTAAGGTGGGAAAATGGCAAAGTCCAGCCTCGGCTGAGAAATTGACAAAGTGAAGAAATTCAATGAAGCGCGGGTAAACGGCGGGAGTAACAATGACTCTCTTAAGGTGGGAAAATGGCAAAGTCCAGCCTCGGCTGAGAAATTGACAAAGTGAAGAAATTCAATGAAGCGCGGGTAAACGGCGGGAGTAACAATGACTCTCTTAAGGTGGGAAAATGGCAAAGTCCAGCCTCGGCTGAGAAATTGACAAAGTGAAGAAATTCAATGAAGCGCGGGTAAACGGCGGGAGTAACAATGACTCTCTTAAGGTGGGAAAATGGCAAAGTCCAGCCTCGGCTGAGAAATTGACAAAGTGAAGAAATTCAATGAAGCGCGGGTAAACGGCGGGAGTAACAATGACTCTCTTAAGGTGGGAAAATGGCAAAGTCCAGCCTCGGCTGAGAAATTGACAAAGTGAAGAAATTCAATGAAGCGCGGGTAAACGGCGGGAGTAACAATGACTCTCTTAAGGTGGGAAAATGGCAAAGTCCAGCCTCGGCTGAGAAATTGACAAAGTGAAGAAATTCAATGAAGCGCGGGTAAACGGCGGGAGTAACAATGACTCTCTTAAGGTGGGAAAATGGCAAAGTCCAGCCTCGGCTGAGAAATTGACAAAGTGAAGAAATTCAATGAAGCGCGGGTAAACGGCGGGAGTAACAATGACTCTCTTAAGGTGGGAAAATGGCAAAGTCCAGCCTCGGCTGAGAAATTGACAAAGTGAAGAAATTCAATGAAGCGCGGGTAAACGGCGGGAGTAACAATGACTCTCTTAAGGTGGGAAAATGGCAAAGTCCAGCCTCGGCTGAGAAATTGACAAAGTGAAGAAATTCAATGAAGCGCGGGTAAACGGCGGGAGTAACAATGACTCTCTTAAGGTGGGAAAATGGCAAAGTCCAGCCTCGGCTGAGAAATTGACAAAGTGAAGAAATTCAATGAAGCGCGGGTAAGCGGCGGGAGTAACAATGACTCTCTTAAGGTGGGAAAATGGCAAAGTCCAGCCTCGGCTGAGAAATTGACAAAGTGAAGAAATTCAATGAAGCGCGGGTAAACGGCGGGAGTAACAATGACTCTCTTAAGGTGGGAAAATGGCAAAGTCCAGCCTCGGCTGAGAAATTGACAAAGTGAAGAAATTCAATGAAGCGCGGGTAAACGGCGGGAGTAACAATGACTCTCTTAAGGTGGGAAAATGGCAAAGTCCAGCCTCGGCTGAGAAATTGACAAAGTGAAGCAATTCAATGAAGCGCGGGTAAGCCGCGGGAGTAACAATGACTCTCTTAAGGTGGGAAAATGGCAAAGTCCAGCCTCGGCTGAGAAATTGACAAAGTGAAGAAATTCAATGAAGCGCGGGTAAGCGGCGGGAGTAACAATGACTCTCTTAAGGTGGGAAAATGGCAAAGTCCAGCCTCGGCTGAGAAATTGACAAAGTGAAGCAATTCAATGAAGCGCGGGTAAACGGCGGGAGTAACAATGGCCCAATCCCAATGTCCCCCCTAAACCCTCAAGCCCTGAGCCCTCACAGACTTATTGACGTCACCTGGTGAAGTGATCGAGTGTGAGAGGCTGCAAGGGCTCGAATTGGTATAACAAGGAATGGGACAGCACTTGTGACATCACATTACGTTGACGTGAAAACATATTTCTTACTATTGTGGGCGTGGGGCTTTTTTTAAATCAATTTGTAAATTGTACATGTTTTTCTTGTAGGCCTTCGTGTAAATTAATTTTGGCTGAGTCAAATCCCCTTTACATTATCAGAACTCTCTGTGTTACCCTCAAAACATTTGTTCAACTTGAAATCATTTCATTTTGTGGGCATATGCGATCGCATCTGCGATCAAATATCAACCCAACCCAGTATTTGTTAGTAGGATCGCATCGATCCTACATTACTGCCTGTGATTCTTGTTTGTGATGAATCCAAAAGTATTAACTTAAGAATGATAATATATTATGTATACACATTCCTGCACCTCACAACTCTTTCCATATTCATGTTGGAAATCTCAATTCAAAGAACACTGCACCGAAATGGGTAATTTATGTCATACTGCTTTTAACTGGGCAATCATATGATTTAGAGCAACAGAAATCGATGTAAATTATAACCATAGCCTACATATTTTTAATCAAATCACATTATACAAACCCATGGGGTTAATAACCCATAGGCCTACTTAAAAATAATGAAACCAAAATAATTATAAGGCTACTTGTGCAGATAAGCAAGTCCAGCTGAAAACATGAAAACATATTTTGTTCTGTAACGTGAACGTTAGGGTTGGTTGATCTGTCCGTGCTTGTTTATTGGCTGTTCTTCAGGTAACCCCGTGTTTCACGTCACGACGCTATGAACTGTGGGTAATTCCCTTGGGCTAAGTCTGCAGAAATGCAGACTTACGGGAAGGGGCCATAAAGGGCTCAAAATGGCTGCCGGAGAGCCCTCGCGCACTTGCCGAGTTGACATTGGGACACCCCTAAGCCCTCGCGGACTTCGCGGGAGCGCGCCCTTAAGTCTGCGAGTCTGCAAGGGTGGACATTGGGACTGGGCCAATGACTCTCTTAAGGTGGGAAAATGGCAAAGTCCAGCCTCGGCTGAGAAATTGACAATGTGAAGAAATTCAATGAAGCGCGGGTAAACGGCGGGAGTAACAATGACTCTCTTAAGGTGGGAAAATGGCAAAGTCCAGCCTCGGCTGAGAAATTGACAAAGTGAAGAAATTCAATGAAGCGCGGGTAAACGGCGGGAGTAACAATGACTCTCTTAAGGTGGGAAAATGGCAAAGTCCAGCCTCGGCTGAGAAATTGACAAAGTGAAGAAATTCAATGAAGCGCGGGTAAACGGCGGGAGTAACAATGACTCTCTTAAGGTGGGAAAATGGCAAAGTCCAGCCTCGGCTGAGAAATTGACAAAGTGAAGAAATTCAATGAAGCGCGGGTAAACGGCGGGAGTAACAATGACTCTCTTAAGGTGGGAAAATGGCAAAGTCCAGCCTCGGCTGAGAAATTGACAAAGTGAAGAAATTCAATGAAGCGCGGGTAAACGGCGGGAGTAACAATGACTCTCTTAAGGTGGGAAAATGGCAAAGTCCAGCCTCGGCTGAGAAATTGACAAAGTGAAGAAATTCAATGAAGCGCGGGTAAACGGCGGGAGTAACAATGACTCTCTTAAGGTGGGAAAATGGCAAAGTCCAGCCTCGGCTGAGAAATTGACAAAGTGAAGAAATTCAATGAAGCGCGGGTAAACGGCGGGAGTAACAATGACTCTCTTAAGGTGGGAAAATGGCAAAGTCCAGCCTCGGCTGAGAAATTGACAAAGTGAAGAAATTCAATGAAGCGCGGGTAAACGGCGGGAGTAACAATGACTCTCTTAAGGTGGGAAAATGGCAAAGTCCAGCCTCGGCTGAGAAATTGACAAAGTGAAGAAATTCAATGAAGCGCGGGTAAACGGCGGGAGTAACAATGACTCTCTTAAGGTGGGAAAATGGCAAAGTCCAGCCTCGGCTGAGAAATTGACAAAGTGAAGCAATTCAATGAAGCGCGGGTAAGCGGCGGGAGTAACAATGACTCTCTTAAGGTGGGAAAATGGCAAAGTCCAGCCTCGGCTGAGAAATTGACAAAGTGAAGAAATTCAATGAAGCGCGGGTAAGCGGCGGGAGTAACAATGACTCTCTTAAGGTGGGAAAATGGCAAAGTCCAGCCTCGGCTGAGAAATTGACAAAGTGAAGCAATTCAATGAAGCGCGGGTAAACGGCGGGAGTAACAATGGCCCAATCCCAATGTCCCCCCTAAACCCTCAAGCCCTGAGCCCTCACAGACTTATTGACGTCACCTGGTGAAGTGATCGAGTGTGAGAGGCTGCAAGGGCTCGAATTGGTATAACAAGGAATGGGACAGCACTTGTGACATCACATTACGTTGACGTGAAAACATATTTCTTACTATTGTGGGCGTGGGGCTTTTTTTAAATCAATTTGTAAATTGTACATGTTTTTCTTGTAGGCCTTCGTGTAAATTAATTTTGGCTGAGTCAAATCCCCTTTACATTATCAGAACTCTCTGTGTTACCCTCAAAACATTTGTTCAACTTGAAATCATTTCATTTTGTGGGCATATGCGATCGCATCTGCGATCAAATATCAACCCAACCCAGTATTTGTTAGTAGGATCGCATCGATCCTACATTACTGCCTGTGATTCTTGTTTGTGATGAATCCAAAAGTATTAACTTAAGAATGATAATATATTATGTATACACATTCCTGCACCTCACAACTCTTTCCATATTCATGTTGGAAATCTCAATTCAAAGAACACTGCACCGAAATGGGTAATTTATGTCATACTGCTTTTAACTGGGCAATCATATGATTTAGAGCAACAGAAATCGATGTAAATTATAACCATAGCCTACATATTTTTAATCAAATCACATTATACAAACCCATGGGGTTAATAACCCATAGGCCTACTTAAAAATAATGAAACCAAAATAATTATAAGGCTACTTGTGCAGATAAGCAAGTCCAGCTGAAAACATGAAAACATATTTTGTTCTGTAACGTGAACGTTAGGGTTGGTTGATCTGTCCGTGCTTGTTTATTGGCTGTTCTTCAGGTAACCCCGTGTTTCACGTCACGACGCTATGAACTGTGGGTAATTCCCTTGGGCTAAGTCTGCAGAAATGCAGACTTACGGGAAGGGGCCATAAAGGGCTCAAAATGGCTGCCGGAGAGCCCTCGCGCACTTGCCGAGTTGACATTGGGACACCCCTAAGCCCTCGCGGACTTCGCGGGAGCGCGCCCTTAAGTCTGCGAGTCTGCAAGGGTGGACATTGGGACTGGGCCAATGACTCTCTTAAGGTGGGAAAATGGCAAAGTCCAGCCTCGGCTGAGAAATTGACAATGTGAAGAAATTCAATGAAGCGCGGGTAAACGGCGGGAGTAACAATGACTCTCTTAAGGTGGGAAAATGGCAAAGTCCAGCCTCGGCTGAGAAATTGACAAAGTGAAGAAATTCAATGAAGCGCGGGTAAACGGCGGGAGTAACAATGACTCTCTTAAGGTGGGAAAATGGCAAAGTCCAGCCTCGGCTGAGAAATTGACAAAGTGAAGAAATTCAATGAAGCGCGGGTAAACGGCGGGAGTAACAATGACTCTCTTAAGGTGGGAAAATGGCAAAGTCCAGCCTCGGCTGAGAAATTGACAAAGTGAAGAAATTCAATGAAGCGCGGGTAAACGGCGGGAGTAACAATGACTCTCTTAAGGTGGGAAAATGGCAAAGTCCAGCCTCGGCTGAGAAATTGACAAAGTGAAGAAATTCAATGAAGCGCGGGTAAACGGCGGGAGTAACAATGACTCTCTTAAGGTGGGAAAATGGCAAAGTCCAGCCTCGGCTGAGAAATTGACAAAGTGAAGAAATTCAATGAAGCGCGGGTAAACGGCGGGAGTAACAATGACTCTCTTAAGGTGGGAAAATGGCAAAGTCCAGCCTCGGCTGAGAAATTGACAAAGTGAAGAAATTCAATGAAGCGCGGGTAAACGGCGGGAGTAACAATGACTCTCTTAAGGTGGGAAAATGGCAAAGTCCAGCCTCGGCTGAGAAATTGACAAAGTGAAGAAATTCAATGAAGCGCGGGTAAACGGCGGGAGTAACAATGACTCTCTTAAGGTGGGAAAATGGCAAAGTCCAGCCTCGGCTGAGAAATTGACAAAGTGAAGAAATTCAATGAAGCGCGGGTAAACGGCGGGAGTAACAATGACTCTCTTAAGGTGGGAAAATGGCAAAGTCCAGCCTCGGCTGAGAAATTGACAAAGTGAAGCAATTCAATGAAGCGCGGGTAAGCGGCGGGAGTAACAATGACTCTCTTAAGGTGGGAAAATGGCAAAGTCCAGCCTCGGCTGAGAAATTGACAAAGTGAAGAAATTCAATGAAGCGCGGGTAAGCGGCGGGAGTAACAATGACTCTCTTAAGGTGGGAAAATGGCAAAGTCCAGCCTCGGCTGAGAAATTGACAAAGTGAAGCAATTCAATGAAGCGCGGGTAAACGGCGGGAGTAACAATGGCCCAATCCCAATGTCCCCCCTAAACCCTCAAGCCCTGAGCCCTCACAGACTTATTGACGTCACCTGGTGAAGTGATCGAGTGTGAGAGGCTGCAAGGGCTCGAATTGGTATAACAAGGAATGGGACAGCACTTGTGACATCACATTACGTTGACGTGAAAACATATTTCTTACTATTGTGGGCGTGGGGCTTTTTTTAAATCAATTTGTAAATTGTACATGTTTTTCTTGTAGGCCTTCGTGTAAATTAATTTTGGCTGAGTCAAATCCCCTTTACATTATCAGAACTCTCTGTGTTACCCTCAAAACATTTGTTCAACTTGAAATCATTTCATTTTGTGGGCATATGCGATCGCATCTGCGATCAAATATCAACCCAACCCAGTATTTGTTAGTAGGATCGCATCGATCCTACATTACTGCCTGTGATTCTTGTTTGTGATGAATCCAAAAGTATTAACTTAAGAATGATAATATATTATGTATACACATTCCTGCACCTCACAACTCTTTCCATATTCATGTTGGAAATCTCAATTCAAAGAACACTGCACCGAAATGGGTAATTAATGTCATACTGCTTTTAACTGGGCAATCATATGATTTAGAGCAACAGAAATCGATGTAAATTATAACCATAGCCTACATATTTTTAATCAAATCACATTATACAAACCCATGGGGTTAATAACCCATAGGCCTACTTAAAAATAATGAAACCAAAATAATTATAAGGCTACTTGTGCAGATAAGCAAGTCCAGCTGAAAACATGAAAACATATTTTGTTCTGTAACGTGAACGTTAGGGTTGGTTGATCTGTCCGTGCTTGTTTATTGGCTGTTCTTCAGGTAACCCCGTGTTTCACGTCACGACGCTATGAACTGTGGGTAATTCCCTTGGGCTAAGTCTGCAGAAATGCAGACTTACGGGAAGGGGCCATAAAGGGCTCAAAATGGCTGCCGGAGAGCCCTCGCGCACTTGCCGAGTTGACATTGGGACACCCCTAAGCCCTCGCGGACTTCGCGGGAGCGCGCCCTTAAGTCTGCGAGTCTGCAAGGGTGGACATTGGGACTGGGCCAATGACTCTCTTAAGGTGGGAAAATGGCAAAGTCCAGCCTCGGCTGAGAAATTGACAAAGTGAAGAAATTCAATGAAGCGCGGGTAAACGGCGGGAGTAACAATGACTCTCTTAAGGTGGGAAAATGGCAAAGTCCAGCCTCGGCTGAGAAATTGACAAAGTGAAGAAATTCAATGAAGCGCGGGTAAACGGCGGGAGTAACAATGACTCTCTTAAGGTGGGAAAATGGCAAAGTCCAGCCTCGGCTGAGAAATTGACAAAGTGAAGAAATTCAATGAAGCGCGGGTAAACGCCGGGAGTAACAATGACTCTCTTAAGGTGGGAAAATGGCAAAGTCCAGCCTCGGCTGAGAAATTGACAAAGTGAAGAAATTCAATGAAGCGCGGGTAAACGGCGGGAGTAACAATGACTCTCTTAAGGTGGGAAAATGGCAAAGTCCAGCCTCGGCTGAGAAATTGACAAAGTGAAGAAATTCAATGAAGCGCGGGTAAACGGCGGGAGTAACAATGACTCTCTTAAGGTGGGAAAATGGCAAAGTCCAGCCTCGGCTGAGAAATTGACAAAGTGAAGAAATTCAATGAAGCGCGGGTAAACGGCGGGAGTAACAATGACTCTCTTAAGGTGGGAAAATGGCAAAGTCCAGCCTCGGCTGAGAAATTGACAAAGTGAAGCAATTCAATGAAGCGCGGGTAAGCGGCGGGAGTAACAATGACTCTCTTAAGGTGGGAAAATGGCAAAGTCCAGCCTCGGCTGAGAAATTGACAAAGTGAAGAAATTCAATGAAGCGCGGGTAAGCGGCGGGAGTAACAATGACTCTCTTAAGGTGGGAAAATGGCAAAGTCCAGCCTCGGCTGAGAAATTGACAAAGTGAAGCAATTCAATGAAGCGCGGGTAAACGGCGGGAGTAACAATGACTCTCTTAAGGTGGGAAAATGGCAAAGTCCAGCCTCGGCTGAGAAATTGACAAAGTGAAGAAATTCAATGAAGCGCGGGTAAGCGGCGGGAGTAACAATGACTCTCTTAAGGTGGGAAAATGGCAAAGTCCAGCCTCGGCTGAGAAATTGACAAAGTGAAGAAATTCAATGAAGCGCGGGTAAACGGCGGGAGTAACAATGACTCTCTTAAGGTGGGAAAATGGCAAAGTCCAGCCTCGGCTGAGAAATTGACAAAGTGAAGAAATTCAATGAAGCGCGGGTAAACGGCGGGAGTAACAATGACTCTCTTAAGGTGGGAAAATGGCAAAGTCCAGCCTCGGCTGAGAAATTGACAAAGTGAAGAAATTCAATGAAGCGCGGGTAAACGGCGGGAGTAACAATGACTCTCTTAAGGTGGGAAAATGGCAAAGTCCAGCCTCGGCTGAGAAATTGACAAAGTGAAGAAATTCAATGAAGCGCGGGTAAACGGCGGGAGTAACAATGACTCTCTTAAGGTGGGAAAATGGCAAAGTCCAGCCTCGGCTGAGAAATTGACAAAGTGAAGAAATTCAATGAAGCGCGGGTAAACGGCGGGAGTAACAATGACTCTCTTAAGGTGGGAAAATGGCAAAGTCCAGCCTCGGCTGAGAAATTGACAAAGTGAAGAAATTCAATGAAGCGCGGGTAAACGGCGGGAGTAACAATGACTCTCTTAAAGTGGGAAAATGGCAAAGTCCAGCCTCGGCTGAGAAATTGACAAAGTGAAGAAATTCAATGAAGCGCGGGTAAACGGCGGGAGTAACAATGACTCTCTTAAGGTGGGAAAATGGCAAAGTCCAGCCTCGGCTGAGAAATTGACAAAGTGAAGCAATTCAATGAAGCGCGGGTAAGCGGCGGGAGTAACAATGACTCTCTTAAGGTGGGAAAATGGCAAAGTCCAGCCTCGGCTGAGAAATTGACAAAGTGAAGAAATTCAATGAAGCGCGGGTAAGCGGCGGGAGTAACAATGACTCTCTTAAGGTGGGAAAATGGCAAAGTCCAGCCTCGGCTGAGAAATTGACAAAGTGAAGCAATTCAATGAAGCGCGGGTAAACGGCGGGAGTAACAATGGCCCAATCCCAATGTCCCCCCTAAACCCTCAAGCCCTGAGCCCTCACAGACTTATTGACGTCACCTGGTGAAGTGATCGAGTGTGAGAGGCTGCAAGGGCTCGAATTGGTATAACAAGGAATGGGACAGCACTTGTGACATCACATTACGTTGACGTGAAAACATATTTCTTACTATTGTGGGCGTGGGGCTTTTTTTAAATCAATTTGTAAATTGTACATGTTTTTCTTGTAGGCCTTCGTGTAAATTAATTTTGGCTGAGTCAAATCCCCTTTACATTATCAGAACTCTCTGTGTTACCCTCAAAACATTTGTTCAACTTGAAATCATTTCATTTTGTGGGCATATGCGATCGCATCTGCGATCAAATATCAACCCAACCCAGTATTTGTTAGTAGGATCGCATCGATCCTACATTACTGCCTGTGATTCTTGTTTGTGATGAATCCAAAAGTATTAACTTAAGAATGATAATATATTATGTATACACATTCCTGCACCTCACAACTCTTTCCATATTCATGTTGGAAATCTCAATTCAAAGAACACTGCACCGAAATGGGTAATTAATGTCATACTGCTTTTAACTGGGCAATCATATGATTTAGAGCAACAGAAATCGATGTAAATTATAACCATAGCCTACATATTTTTAATCAAATCACATTATACAAACCCATGGGGTTAATAACCCATAGGCCTACTTAAAAATAATGAAACCAAAATAATTATAAGGCTACTTGTGCAGATAAGCAAGTCCAGCTGAAAACATGAAAACATATTTTGTTCTGTAACGTGAACGTTAGGGTTGGTTGATCTGTCCGTGCTTGTTTATTGGCTGTTCTTCAGGTAACCCCATGTTTCACGTCACGACGCTATGAACTGTGGGTAATTCCCTTGGGCTAAGTCTGCAGAAATGCAGACTTACGGGAAGGGGCCATAAAGGGCTCAAAATGGCTGCCGGAGAGCCCTCGCGCACTTGCCGAGTTGACATTGGGACACCCCTAAGCCCTCGCGGACTTCGCGGGAGCGCGCCCTTAAGTCTGCGAGTCTGCAAGGGTGGACATTGGGACTGGGCCAATGACTCTCTTAAGGTGGGAAAATGGCAAAGTCCAGCCTCGGCTGAGAAATTGACAATGTGAAGAAATTCAATGAAGCGCGGGTAAACGGCGGGAGTAACAATGACTCTCTTAAGGTGGGAAAATGGCAAAGTCCAGCCTCGGCTGAGAAATTGACAAAGTGAAGAAATTCAATGAAGCGCGGGTAAACGGCGGGAGTAACAATGACTCTCTTAAGGTGGGAAAATGGCAAAGTCCAGCCTCGGCTGAGAAATTGACAAAGTGAAGAAATTCAATGAAGCGCGGGTAAACGGCGGGAGTAACAATGACTCTCTTAAGGTGGGAAAATGGCAAAGTCCAGCCTCGGCTGAGAAATTGACAAAGTGAAGAAATTCAATGAAGCGCGGGTAAACGGCGGGAGTAACAATGACTCTCTTAAGGTGGGAAAATGGCAAAGTCCAGCCTCGGCTGAGAAATTGACAAAGTGAAGAAATTCAATGAAGCGCGGGTAAACGGCGGGAGTAACAATGACTCTCTTAAGGTGGGAAAATGGCAAAGTCCAGCCTCGGCTGAGAAATTGACAAAGTGAAGCAATTCAATGAAGCGCGGGTAAGCGGCGGGAGTAACAATGACTCTCTTAAGGTGGGAAAATGGCAAAGTCCAGCCTCGGCTGAGAAATTGACAAAGTGAAGAAATTCAATGAAGCGCGGGTAAGCGGCGGGAGTAACAATGACTCTCTTAAGGTGGGAAAATGGCAAAGTCCAGCCTCGGCTGAGAAATTGACAAAGTGAAGCAATTCAATGAAGCGCGGGTAAACGGCGGGAGTAACAATGACTCTCTTAAGGTGGGAAAATGGCAAAGTCCAGCCTCGGCTGAGAAATTGACAAAGTGAAGAAATTCAATGAAGCGCGGGTAAGCGGCGGGAGTAACAATGACTCTCTTAAGGTGGGAAAATGGCAAAGTCCAGCCTCGGCTGAGAAATTGACAAAGTGAAGAAATTCAATGAAGCGCGGGTAAACGGCGGGAGTAACAATGACTCTCTTAAGGTGGGAAAATGGCAAAGTCCAGCCTCGGCTGAGAAATTGACAAAGTGAAGAAATTCAATGAAGCGCGGGTAAACGGCGGGAGTAACAATGACTCTCTTAAGGTGGGAAAATGGCAAAGTCCAGCCTCGGCTGAGAAATTGACAAAGTGAAGAAATTCAATGAAGCGCGGGTAAACGGCGGGAGTAACAATGACTCTCTTAAGGTGGGAAAATGGCAAAGTCCAGCCTCGGCTGAGAAATTGACAAAGTGAAGAAATTCAATGAAGCGCGGGTAAACGGCGGGAGTAACAATGACTCTCTTAAGGTGGGAAAATGGCAAAGTCCAGCCTCGGCTGAGAAATTGACAAAGTGAAGAAATTCAATGAAGCGCGGGTAAACGGCGGGAGTAACAATGACTCTCTTAAGGTGGGAAAATGGCAAAGTCCAGCCTCGGCTGAGAAATTGACAAAGTGAAGAAATTCAATGAAGCGCGGGTAAACGGCGGGAGTAACAATGACTCTCTTAAAGTGGGAAAATGGCAAAGTCCAGCCTCGGCTGAGAAATTGACAAAGTGAAGAAATTCAATGAAGCGCGGGTAAACGGCGGGAGTAACAATGACTCTCTTAAGGTGGGAAAATGGCAAAGTCCAGCCTCGGCTGAGAAATTGACAAAGTGAAGCAATTCAATGAAGCGCGGGTAAGCGGCGGGAGTAACAATGACTCTCTTAAGGTGGGAAAATGGCAAAGTCCAGCCTCGGCTGAGAAATTGACAAAGTGAAGAAATTCAATGAAGCGCGGGTAAGCGGCGGGAGTAACAATGACTCTCTTAAGGTGGGAAAATGGCAAAGTCCAGCCTCGGCTGAGAAATTGACAAAGTGAAGCAATTCAATGAAGCGCGGGTAAACGGCGGGAGTAACAATGGCCCAATCCCAATGTCCCCCCTAAACCCTCAAGCCCTGAGCCCTCACAGACTTATTGACGTCACCTGGTGAAGTGATCGAGTGTGAGAGGCTGCAAGGGCTCGAATTGGTATAACAAGGAATGGGACAGCACTTGTGACATCACATTACGTTGACGTGAAAACATATTTCTTACTATTGTGGGCGTGGGGCTTTTTTTAAATCAATTTGTAAATTGTACATGTTTTTCTTGTAGGCCTTCGTGTAAATTAATTTTGGCTGAGTCAAATCCCCTTTACATTATCAGAACTCTCTGTGTTACCCTCAAAACATTTGTTCAACTTGAAATCATTTCATTTTGTGGGCATATGCGATCGCATCTGCGATCAAATATCAACCCAACCCAGTATTTGTTAGTAGGATCGCATCGATCCTACATTACTGCCTGTGATTCTTGTTTGTGATGAATCCAAAAGTATTAACTTAAGAATGATAATATATTATGTATACACATTCCTGCACCTCACAACTCTTTCCATATTCATGTTGGAAATCTCAATTCAAAGAACACTGCACCGAAATGGGTAATTAATGTCATACTGCTTTTAACTGGGCAATCATATGATTTAGAGCAACAGAAATCGATGTAAATTATAACCATAGCCTACATATTTTTAATCAAATCACATTATACAAACCCATGGGGTTAATAACCCATAGGCCTACTTAAAAATAATGAAACCAAAATAATTATAAGGCTACTTGTGCAGATAAGCAAGTCCAGCTGAAAACATGAAAACATATTTTGTTCTGTAACGTGAACGTTAGGGTTGGTTGATCTGTCCGTGCTTGTTTATTGGCTGTTCTTCAGGTAACCCCATGTTTCACGTCACGACGCTATGAACTGTGGGTAATTCCCTTGGGCTAAGTCTGCAGAAATGCAGACTTACGGGAAGGGGCCATAAAGGGCTCAAAATGGCTGCCGGAGAGCCCTCGCGCACTTGCCGAGTTGACATTGGGACACCCCTAAGCCCTCGCGGACTTCGCGGGAGCGCGCCCTTAAGTCTGCGAGTCTGCAAGGGTGGACATTGGGACTGGGCCAATGACTCTCTTAAGGTGGGAAAATGGCAAAGTCCAGCCTCGGCTGAGAAATTGACAATGTGAAGAAATTCAATGAAGCGCGGGTAAACGGCGGGAGTAACAATGACTCTCTTAAGGTGGGAAAATGGCAAAGTCCAGCCTCGGCTGAGAAATTGACAAAGTGAAGAAATTCAATGAAGCGCGGGTAAACGGCGGGAGTAACAATGACTCTCTTAAGGTGGGAAAATGGCAAAGTCCAGCCTCGGCTGAGAAATTGACAAAGTGAAGAAATTCAATGAAGCGCGGGTAAACGGCGGGAGTAACAATGACTCTCTTAAGGTGGGAAAATGGCAAAGTCCAGCCTCGGCTGAGAAATTGACAAAGTGAAGAAATTCAATGAAGCGCGGGTAAACGGCGGGAGTAACAATGACTCTCTTAAGGTGGGAAAATGGCAAAGTCCAGCCTCGGCTGAGAAATTGACAAAGTGAAGAAATTCAATGAAGCGCGGGTAAACGGCGGGAGTAACAATGACTCTCTTAAGGTGGGAAAATGGCAAAGTCCAGCCTCGGCTGAGAAATTGACAAAGTGAAGAAATTCAATGAAGCGCGGGTAAACGGCGGGAGTAACAATGACTCTCTTAAGGTGGGAAAATGGCAAAGTCCAGCCTCGGCTGAGAAATTGACAAAGTGAAGAAATTCAATGAAGCGCGGGTAAACGGCGGGAGTAACAATGACTCTCTTAAGGTGGGAAAATGGCAAAGTCCAGCCTCGGCTGAGAAATTGACAAAGTGAAGAAATTCAATGAAGCGCGGGTAAACGGCGGGAGTAACAATGACTCTCTTAAGGTGGGAAAATGGCAAAGTCCAGCCTCGGCTGAGAAATTGACAAAGTGAAGAAATTCAATGAAGCGCGGGTAAACGGCGGGAGTAACAATGACTCTCTTAAGGTGGGAAAATGGCAAAGTCCAGCCTCGGCTGAGAAATTGACAAAGTGAAGAAATTCAATGAAGCGCGGGTAAACGGCGGGAGTAACAATGACTCTCTTAAGGTGGGAAAATGGCAAAGTCCAGCCTCGGCTGAGAAATTGACAAAGTGAAGAAATTCAATGAAGCGCGGGTAAACGGCGGGAGTAACAATGACTCTCTTAAGGTGGGAAAATGGCAAAGTCCAGCCTCGGCTGAGAAATTGACAAAGTGAAGAAATTCAATGAAGCGCGGGTAAACGGCGGGAGTAACAATGACTCTCTTAAGGTGGGAAAATGGCAAAGTCCAGCCTCGGCTGAGAAATTGACAAAGTGAAGAAATTCAATGAAGCGCGGGTAAACGGCGGGAGTAACAATGACTCTCTTAAGGTGGGAAAATGGCAAAGTCCAGCCTCGGCTGAGAAATTGACAAAGTGAAGAAATTCAATGAAGCGCGGGTAAACGGCGGGAGTAACAATGACTCTCTTAAGGTGGGAAAATGGCAAAGTCCAGCCTCGGCTGAGAAATTGACAAAGTGAAGAAATTCAATGAAGCGCGGGTAAACGGCGGGAGTAACAATGACTCTCTTAAGGTGGGAAAATGGCAAAGTCCAGCCTCGGCTGAGAAATTGACAAAGTGAAGAAATTCAATGAAGCGCGGGTAAACGGCGGGAGTAACAATGACTCTCTTAAGGTGGGAAAATGGCAAAGTCCAGCCTCGGCTGAGAAATTGACAAAGTGAAGAAATTCAATGAAGCGCGGGTAAACGGCGGGAGTAACAATGACTCTCTTAAGGTGGGAAAATGGCAAAGTCCAGCCTCGGCTGAGAAATTGACAAAGTGAAGAAATTCAATGAAGCGCGGGTAAACGGCGGGAGTAACAATGACTCTCTTAAGGTGGGAAAATGGCAAAGTCCAGCCTCGGCTGAGAAATTGACAAAGTGAAGAAATTCAATGAAGCGCGGGTAAACGGCGGGAGTAACAATGACTCTCTTAAGGTGGGAAAATGGCAAAGTCCAGCCTCGGCTGAGAAATTGACAAAGTGAAGAAATTCAATGAAGCGCGGGTAAACGGCGGGAGTAACAATGACTCTCTTAAGGTGGGAAAATGGCAAAGTCCAGCCTCGGCTGAGAAATTGACAAAGTGAAGAAATTCAATGAAGCGCGGGTAAACGGCGGGAGTAACAATGACTCTCTTAAGGTGGGAAAATGGCAAAGTCCAGCCTCGGCTGAGAAATTGACAAAGTGAAGAAATTCAATGAAGCGCGGGTAAACGGCGGGAGTAACAATGACTCTCTTAAGGTGGGAAAATGGCAAAGTCCAGCCTCGGCTGAGAAATTGACAAAGTGAAGAAATTCAATGAAGCGCGGGTAAACGGCGGGAGTAACAATGACTCTCTTAAGGTGGGAAAATGGCAAAGTCCAGCCTCGGCTGAGAAATTGACAAAGTGAAGAAATTCAATGAAGCGCGGGTAAACGGCGGGAGTAACAATGACTCTCTTAAGGTGGGAAAATGGCAAAGTCCAGCCTCGGCTGAGAAATTGACAAAGTGAAGAAATTCAATGAAGCGCGGGTAAACGGCGGGAGTAACAATGACTCTCTTAAGGTGGGAAAATGGCAAAGTCCAGCCTCGGCTGAGAAATTGACAAAGTGAAGAAATTCAATGAAGCGCGGGTAAACGGCGGGAGTAACAATGACTCTCTTAAGGTGGGAAAATGGCAAAGTCCAGCCTCGGCTGAGAAATTGACAAAGTGAAGAAATTCAATGAAGCGCGGGTAAACGGCGGGAGTAACAATGACTCTCTTAAGGTGGGAAAATGGCAAAGTCCAGCCTCGGCTGAGAAATTGACAAAGTGAAGAAATTCAATGAAGCGCGGGTAAACGGCGGGAGTAACAATGACTCTCTTAAGGTGGGAAAATGGCAAAGTCCAGCCTCGGCTGAGAAATTGACAAAGTGAAGAAATTCAATGAAGCGCGGGTAAACGGCGGGAGTAACAATGACTCTCTTAAGGTGGGAAAATGGCAAAGTCCAGCCTCGGCTGAGAAATTGACAAAGTGAAGAAATTCAATGAAGCGCGGGTAAACGGCGGGAGTAACAATGACTCTCTTAAGGTGGGAAAATGGCAAAGTCCAGCCTCGGCTGAGAAATTGACAAAGTGAAGAAATTCAATGAAGCGCGGTGTAAACGGCGGGAGTAACAATGACTCTCTTAAGGTGGGAAAATGGCAAAGTCCAGCCTCGGCTGAGAAATTGACAAAGTGAAGAAATTCAATGAAGCGCGGGTAAACGGCGGGAGTAACAATGACTCTCTTAAGGTGGGAAAATGGCAAAGTCCAGCCTCGGCTGAGAAATTGACAAAGTGAAGAAATTCAATGAAGCGCGGGTAAACGGCGGGAGTAACAATGACTCTCTTAAGGTGGGAAAATGGCAAAGTCCAGCCTCGGCTGAGAAATTGACAAAGTGAAGAAATTCAATGAAGCGCGGGTAAACGGCGGGAGTAACAATGACTCTCTTAAGGTGGGAAAATGGCAAAGTCCAGCCTCGGCTGAGAAATTGACAAAGTGAAGAAATTCAATGAAGCGCGGGTAAACGGCGGGAGTAACAATGACTCTCTTAAGGTGGGAAAATGGCAAAGTCCAGCCTCGGCTGAGAAATTGACAAAGTGAAGAAATTCAATGAAGCGCGGGTAAACGGCGGGAGTAACAATGACTCTCTTAAGGTGGGAAAATGGCAAAGTCCAGCCTCGGCTGAGAAATTGACAAAGTGAAGAAATTCAATGAAGCGCGGGTAAACGGCGGGAGTAACAATGACTCTCTTAAGGTGGGAAAATGGCAAAGTCCAGCCTCGGCTGAGAAATTGACAAAGTGAAGAAATTCAATGAAGCGCGGGTAAACGGCGGGAGTAACAATGACTCTCTTAAGGTGGGAAAATGGCAAAGTCCAGCCTCGGCTGAGAAATTGACAAAGTGAAGAAATTCAATGAAGCGCGGGTAAACGGCGGGAGTAACAATGACTCTCTTAAGGTGGGAAAATGGCAAAGTCCAGCCTCGGCTGAGAAATTGACAAAGTGAAGAAATTCAATGAAGCGCGGGTAAACGGCGGGAGTAACAATGACTCTCTTAAGGTGGGAAAATGGCAAAGTCCAGCCTCGGCTGAGAAATTGACAAAGTGAAGAAATTCAATGAAGCGCGGGTAAACGGCGGGAGTAACAATGACTCTCTTAAGGTGGGAAAATGGCAAAGTCCAGCCTCGGCTGAGAAATTGACAAAGTGAAGAAATTCAATGAAGCGCGGGTAAACGGCGGGAGTAACAATGACTCTCTTAAGGTGGGAAAATGGCAAAGTCCAGCCTCGGCTGAGAAATTGACAAAGTGAAGAAATTCAATGAAGCGCGGGTAAACGGCGGGAGTAACAATGACTCTCTTAAGGTGGGAAAATGGCAAAGTCCAGCCTCGGCTGAGAAATTGACAAAGTGAAGAAATTCAATGAAGCGCGGGTAAACGGCGGGAGTAACAATGACTCTCTTAAGGTGGGAAAATGGCAAAGTCCAGCCTCGGCTGAGAAATTGACAAAGTGAAGAAATTCAATGAAGCGCGGGTAAACGGCGGGAGTAACAATGACTCTCTTAAGGTGGGAAAATGGCAAAGTCCAGCCTCGGCTGAGAAATTGACAAAGTGAAGAAATTCAATGAAGCGCGGGTAAACGGCGGGAGTAACAATGACTCTCTTAAGGTGGGAAAATGGCAAAGTCCAGCCTCGGCTGAGAAATTGACAAAGTGAAGAAATTCAATGAAGCGCGGGTAAACGGCGGGAGTAACAATGACTCTCTTAAGGTGGGAAAATGGCAAAGTCCAGCCTCGGCTGAGAAATTGACAAAGTGAAGAAATTCAATGAAGCGCGGGTAAACGGCGGGAGTAACAATGACTCTCTTAAGGTGGGAAAATGGCAAAGTCCAGCCTCGGCTGAGAAATTGACAAAGTGAAGAAATTCAATGAAGCGCGGGTAAACGGCGGGAGTAACAATGACTCTCTTAAGGTGGGAAAATGGCAAAGTCCAGCCTCGGCTGAGAAATTGACAAAGTGAAGAAATTCAATGAAGCGCGGGTAAACGGCGGGAGTAACAATGACTCTCTTAAGGTGGGAAAATGGCAAAGTCCAGCCTCGGCTGAGAAATTGACAAAGTGAAGAAATTCAATGAAGCGCGGGTAAACGGCGGGAGTAACAATGACTCTCTTAAGGTGGGAAAATGGCAAAGTCCAGCCTCGGCTGAGAAATTGACAAAGTGAAGAAATTCAATGAAGCGCGGGTAAACGGCGGGAGTAACAATGACTCTCTTAAGGTGGGAAAATGGCAAAGTCCAGCCTCGGCTGAGAAATTGACAAAGTGAAGAAATTCAATGAAGCGCGGGTAAACGGCGGGAGTAACAATGACTCTCTTAAGGTGGGAGTGGGAAAATGGCAAAGTCCAGCCTCGGCTGAGAAATTGACAAAGTGAAGAAATTCAATGAAGCGCGGGTAAACGGCGGAGTAACAATGACTCTCTTAAGGTGGAAAATGGCAAAGTCCAGCCTCGGCTGAGAAATTGACAAAGTGAAGAAATTCAATGAAGCGCGGGTAAACGGCGGGAGTAACAATGACTCTCTTAAGGTGGGAAAATGGCAAAGTCCAGCCTCGGCTGAGAAATTGACAAAGTGAAGAAATTCAATGAAGCGCGGGTAAACGGCGGGAGTAACAATGACTCTCTTAAGGTGGGAAAATGGCAAAGTCCAGCCTCGGCTGAGAAATTGACAAAGTGAAGAAATTCAATGAAGCGCGGGTAAACGGCGGGAGTAACAATGACTCTCTTAAGGTGGGAAAATGGCAAAGTCCAGCCTCGGCTGAGAAATTGACAAAGTGAAGAAATTCAATGAAGCGCGGGTAAACGGCGGGAGTAACAATGACTCTCTTAAGGTGGGAAAATGGCAAAGTCCAGCCTCGGCTGAGAAATTGACAAAGTGAAGAAATTCAATGAAGCGCGGGTAAACGGCGGGAGTAACAATGACTCTCTTAAGGTGGGAAAATGGCAAAGTCCAGCCTCGGCTGAGAAATTGACAAAGTGAAGAAATTCAATGAAGCGCGGGTAAACGGCGGGAGTAACAATGACTCTCTTAAGGTGGAAAATGGCAAAGTCCAGCCTCGGCTGAGAAATTGACAAAGTGAAGAAATTCAATGAAGCGCGGGTAAACGGCGGGAGTAACAATGACTCTCTTAAGGTGGGAAAATGGCAAAGTCCAGCCTCGGCTGAGAAATTGACAAAGTGAAGAAATTCAATGAAGCGCGGGTAAACGGCGGGAGTAACAATGACTCTCTTAAGGTGGGAAAATGGCAAAGTCCAGCCTCGGCTGAGAAATTGACAAAGTGAAGAAATTCAATGAAGCGCGGGTAAACGGCGGGAGTAACAATGACTCTCTTAAGGTGGAAAATGGCAAAGTCCAGCCTCGGCTGAGAAATTGACAAAGTGAAGAAATTCAATGAAGCGCGGGTAAACGGCGGGAGTAACAATGACTCTCTTAAGGTGGGAAAATGGCAAAGTCCAGCCTCGGCTGAGAAATTGACAAAGTGAAGAAATTCAATGAAGCGCGGGTAAACGGCGGGAGTAACAATGACTCTCTTAAGGTGGGAAAATGGCAAAGTCCAGCCTCGGCTGAGAAATTGACAAAGTGAAGAAATTCAATGAAGCGCGGGTAAACGGCGGGAGTAACAATGACTCTCTTAAGGTGGGAAAATGGCAAAGTCCAGCCTCGGCTGAGAAATTGACAAAGTGAAGAAATTCAATGAAGCGCGGGTAAACGGCGGGAGTAACAATGACTCTCTTAAGGTGGGAAAATGGCAAAGTCCAGCCTCGGCTGAGAAATTGACAAAGTGAAGAAATTCAATGAAGCGCGGGTAAACGGCGGAGTAACAATGACTCTCTTAAGGTGGGAAAATGGCAAAGTCCAGCCTCGGCTGAGAAATTGACAAAGTGAAGAAATTCAATGAAGCGCGGGTAAACGGCGGGAGTAACAATGACTCTCTTAAGGTGGGAAAATGGCAAAGTCCAGCCTCGGCTGAGAAATTGACAAAGTGAAGAAATTCAATGAAGCGCGGGTAAACGGCGGGAGTAACAATGACTCTCTTAAGGTGGGAAAATGGCAAAGTCCAGCCTCGGCTGAGAAATTGACAAAGTGAAGAAATTCAATGAAGCGCGGGTAAACGGCGGGAGTAACAATGACTCTCTTAAGGTGGGAAAATGGCAAAGTCCAGCCTCGGCTGAGAAATTGACAAAGTGAAGAAATTCAATGAAGCGCGGGTAAACGGCGGGAGTAACAATGACTCTCTTAAGGTGGGAAAATGGCAAAGTCCAGCCTCGGCTGAGAAATTGACAAAGTGAAGAAATTCAATGAAGCGCGGGTAAACGGCGGGAGTAACAATGACTCTCTTAAGGTGGGAAAATGGCAAAGTCCAGCCTCGGCTGAGAAATTGACAAAGTGAAGAAATTCAATGAAGCGCGGGTAAACGGCGGGAGTAACAATGACTCTCTTAAGGTGGGAAAATGGCAAAGTCCAGCCTCGGCTGAGAAATTGACAAAGTGAAGAAATTCAATGAAGCGCGGGTAAACGGCGGGAGTAACAATGACTCTCTTAAGGTGGGAAAATGGCAAAGTCCAGCCTCGGCTGAGAAATTGACAAAGTGAAGAAATTCAATGAAGCGCGGGTAAACGGCGGGAGTAACAATGACTCTCTTAAGGTGGGAAAATGGCAAAGTCCAGCCTCGGCTGAGAAATTGACAAAGTGAAGAAATTCAATGAAGCGCGGGTAAACGGCGGGAGTAACAATGACTCTCTTAAGGTGGGAAAATGGCAAAGTCCAGCCTCGGCTGAGAAATTGACAAAGTGAAGAAATTCAATGAAGCGCGGGTAAACGGCGGGAGTAACAATGACTCTCTTAAGGTGGGAAAATGGCAAAGTCCAGCCTCGGCTGAGAAATTGACAAAGTGAAGAAATTCAATGAAGCGCGGGTAAACGGCGGGAGTAACAATGACTCTCTTAAGGTGGGAAAATGGCAAAGTCCAGCCTCGGCTGAGAAATTGACAAAGTGAAGAAATTCAATGAAGCGCGGGTAAACGGCGGGAGTAACAATGACTCTCTTAAGGTGGGAAAATGGCAAAGTCCAGCCTCGGCTGAGAAATTGACAAAGTGAAGAAATTCAATGAAGCGCGGGTAAACGGCGGGAGTAACAATGACTCTCTTAAGGTGGGAAAATGGCAAAGTCCAGCCTCGGCTGAGAAATTGACAAAGTGAAGAAATTCAATGAAGCGCGGGTAAACGGCGGGAGTAACAATGACTCTCTTAAGGTGGGAAAATGGCAAAGTCCAGCCTCGGCTGAGAAATTGACAAAGTGAAGAAATTCAATGAAGCGCGGGTAAACGGCGGGAGTAACAATGACTCTCTTAAGGTGGGAAAATGGCAAAGTCCAGCCTCGGCTGAGAAATTGACAAAGTGAAGAAATTCAATGAAGCGCGGGTAAACGGCGGGAGTAACAATGACTCTCTTAAGGTGGGAAAATGGCAAAGTCCAGCCTCGGCTGAGAAATTGACAAAGTGAAGAAATTCAATGAAGCGCGGGTAAACGGCGGGAGTAACAATGACTCTCTTAAGGTGGGAAAATGGCAAAGTCCAGCCTCGGCTGAGAAATTGACAAAGTGAAGAAATTCAATGAAGCGCGGGTAAACGGCGGGAGTAACAATGACTCTCTTAAGGTGGGAAAATGGCAAAGTCCAGCCTCGGCTGAGAAATTGACAAAGTGAAGAAATTCAATGAAGCGCGGGTAAACGGCGGGAGTAACAATGACTCTCTTAAGGTGGGAAAATGGCAAAGTCCAGCCTCGGCTGAGAAATTGACAAAGTGAAGAAATTCAATGAAGCGCGGGTAAACGGCGGGAGTAACAATGACTCTCTTAAGGTGGGAAAATGGCAAAGTCCAGCCTCGGCTGAGAAATTGACAAAGTGAAGAAATTCAATGAAGCGCGGGTAAACGGCGGGAGTAACAATGACTCTCTTAAGGTGGGAAAATGGCAAAGTCCAGCCTCGGCTGAGAAATTGACAAAGTGAAGAAATTCAATGAAGCGCGGGTAAACGGCGGGAGTAACAATGACTCTCTTAAGGTGGGAAAATGGCAAAGTCCAGCCTCGGCTGAGAAATTGACAAAGTGAAGAAATTCAATGAAGCGCGGGTAAACGGCGGGAGTAACAATGACTCTCTTAAGGTGGGAAAATGGCAAAGTCCAGCCTCGGCTGAGAAATTGACAAAGTGAAGAAATTCAATGAAGCGCGGGTAAACGGCGGGAGTAACAATGACTCTCTTAAGGTGGGAAAATGGCAAAGTCCAGCCTCGGCTGAGAAATTGACAAAGTGAAGAAATTCAATGAAGCGCGGGTAAACGGCGGGAGTAACAATGACTCTCTTAAGGTGGGAAAATGGCAAAGTCCAGCCTCGGCTGAGAAATTGACAAAGTGAAGAAATTCAATGAAGCGCGGGTAAACGGCGGGAGTAACAATGACTCTCTTAAGGTGGGAAAATGGCAAAGTCCAGCCTCGGCTGAGAAATTGACAAAGTGAAGAAATTCAATGAAGCGCGGGTAAACGGCGGGAGTAACAATGACTCTCTTAAGGTGGGAAAATGGCAAAGTCCAGCCTCGGCTGAGAAATTGACAAAGTGAAGAAATTCAATGAAGCGCGGGTAAACGGCGGGAGTAACAATGACTCTCTTAAGGTGGGAAAATGGCAAAGTCCAGCCTCGGCTGAGAAATTGACAAAGTGAAGAAATTCAATGAAGCGCGGGTAAACGGCGGGAGTAACAATGACTCTCTTAAGGTGGGAAAATGGCAAAGTCCAGCCTCGGCTGAGAAATTGACAAAGTGAAGAAATTCAATGAAGCGCGGGTAAACGGCGGGAGTAACAATGACTCTCTTAAGGTGGGAAAATGGCAAAGTCCAGCCTCGGCTGAGAAATTGACAAAGTGAAGAAATTCAATGAAGCGCGGGTAAACGGCGGGAGTAACAATGACTCTCTTAAGGTGGGAAAATGGCAAAGTCCAGCCTCGGCTGAGAAATTGACAAAGTGAAGAAATTCAATGAAGCGCGGGTAAACGGCGGGAGTAACAATGACTCTCTTAAGGTGGGAAAATGGCAAAGTCCAGCCTCGGCTGAGAAATTGACAAAGTGAAGAAATTCAATGAAGCGCGGGTAAACGGCGGGAGTAACAATGACTCTCTTAAGGTGGGAAAATGGCAAAGTCCAGCCTCGGCTGAGAAATTGACAAAGTGAAGAAATTCAATGAAGCGCGGGTAAACGGCGGGAGTAACAATGACTCTCTTAAGGTGGGAAAATGGCAAAGTCCAGCCTCGGCTGAGAAATTGACAAAGTGAAGAAATTCAATGAAGCGCGGGTAAACGGCGGGAGTAACAATGACTCTCTTAAGGTGGGAAAATGGCAAAGTCCAGCCTCGGCTGAGAAATTGACAAAGTGAAGAAATTCAATGAAGCGCGGGTAAACGGCGGGAGTAACAATGACTCTCTTAAGGTGGGAAAATGGCAAAGTCCAGCCTCGGCTGAGAAATTGACAAAGTGAAGAAATTCAATGAAGCGCGGGTAAACGGCGGGAGTAACAATGACTCTCTTAAGGTGGGAAAATGGCAAAGTCCAGCCTCGGCTGAGAAATTGACAAAGTGAAGAAATTCAATGAAGCGCGGGTAAACGGCGGGAGTAACAATGACTCTCTTAAGGTGGGAAAATGGCAAAGTCCAGCCTCGGCTGAGAAATTGACAAAGTGAAGAAATTCAATGAAGCGCGGGTAAACGGCGGGAGTAACAATGACTCTCTTAAGGTGGGAAAATGGCAAAGTCCAGCCTCGGCTGAGAAATTGACAAAGTGAAGAAATTCAATGAAGCGCGGGTAAACGGCGGGAGTAACAATGACTCTCTTAAGGTGGGAAAATGGCAAAGTCCAGCCTCGGCTGAGAAATTGACAAAGTGAAGAAATTCAATGAAGCGCGGGTAAACGGCGGGAGTAACAATGACTCTCTTAAGGTGGGAAAATGGCAAAGTCCAGCCTCGGCTGAGAAATTGACAAAGTGAAGAAATTCAATGAAGCGCGGGTAAACGGCGGGAGTAACAATGACTCTCTTAAGGTGGGAAAATGGCAAAGTCCAGCCTCGGCTGAGAAATTGACAAAGTGAAGAAATTCAATGAAGCGCGGGTAAACGGCGGGAGTAACAATGACTCTCTTAAGGTGGGAAAATGGCAAAGTCCAGCCTCGGCTGAGAAATTGACAAAGTGAAGAAATTCAATGAAGCGCGGGTAAACGGCGGGAGTAACAATGACTCTCTTAAGGTGGGAAAATGGCAAAGTCCAGCCTCGGCTGAGAAATTGACAAAGTGAAGAAATTCAATGAAGCGCGGGTAAACGGCGGGAGTAACAATGACTCTCTTAAGGTGGGAAAATGGCAAAGTCCAGCCTCGGCTGAGAAATTGACAAAGTGAAGAAATTCAATGAAGCGCGGGTAAACGGCGGGAGTAACAATGACTCTCTTAAGGTGGGAAAATGGCAAAGTCCAGCCTCGGCTGAGAAATTGACAAAGTGAAGAAATTCAATGAAGCGCGGGTAAACGGCGGGAGTAACAATGACTCTCTTAAGGTGGGAAAATGGCAAAGTCCAGCCTCGGCTGAGAAATTGACAAAGTGAAGAAATTCAATGAAGCGCGGGTAAACGGCGGGAGTAACAATGACTCTCTTAAGGTGGGAAAATGGCAAAGTCCAGCCTCGGCTGAGAAATTGACAAAGTGAAGAAATTCAATGAAGCGCGGGTAAACGGCGGGAGTAACAATGACTCTCTTAAGGTGGGAAAATGGCAAAGTCCAGCCTCGGCTGAGAAATTGACAAAGTGAAGAAATTCAATGAAGCGCGGGTAAACGGCGGGAGTAACAATGACTCTCTTAAGGTGGGAAAATGGCAAAGTCCAGCCTCGGCTGAGAAATTGACAAAGTGAAGAAATTCAATGAAGCGCGGGTAAACGGCGGGAGTAACAATGACTCTCTTAAGGTGGGAAAATGGCAAAGTCCAGCCTCGGCTGAGAAATTGACAAAGTGAAGAAATTCAATGAAGCGCGGGTAAACGGCGGGAGTAACAATGACTCTCTTAAGGTGGGAAAATGGCAAAGTCCAGCCTCGGCTGAGAAATTGACAAAGTGAAGAAATTCAATGAAGCGCGGGTAAACGGCGGGAGTAACAATGACTCTCTTAAGGTGGGAAAATGGCAAAGTCCAGCCTCGGCTGAGAAATTGACAAAGTGAAGAAATTCAATGAAGCGCGGGTAAACGGCGGGAGTAACAATGACTCTCTTAAGGTGGGAAAATGGCAAAGTCCAGCCTCGGCTGAGAAATTGACAAAGTGAAGAAATTCAATGAAGCGCGGGTAAACGGCGGGAGTAACAATGACTCTCTTAAGGTGGGAAAATGGCAAAGTCCAGCCTCGGCTGAGAAATTGACAAAGTGAAGAAATTCAATGAAGCGCGGGTAAACGGCGGGAGTAACAATGACTCTCTTAAGGTGGGAAAATGGCAAAGTCCAGCCTCGGCTGAGAAATTGACAAAGTGAAGAAATTCAATGAAGCGCGGGTAAACGGCGGGAGTAACAATGACTCTCTTAAGGTGGGAAAATGGCAAAGTCCAGCCTCGGCTGAGAAATTGACAAAGTGAAGAAATTCAATGAAGCGCGGGTAAACGGCGGGAGTAACAATGACTCTCTTAAGGTGGGAAAATGGCAAAGTCCAGCCTCGGCTGAGAAATTGACAAAGTGAAGAAATTCAATGAAGCGCGGGTAAACGGCGGGAGTAACAATGACTCTCTTAAGGTGGGAAAATGGCAAAGTCCAGCCTCGGCTGAGAAATTGACAAAGTGAAGAAATTCAATGAAGCGCGGGTAAACGGCGGGAGTAACAATGACTCTCTTAAGGTGGGAAAATGGCAAAGTCCAGCCTCGGCTGAGAAATTGACAAAGTGAAGAAATTCAATGAAGCGCGGGTAAACGGCGGGAGTAACAATGACTCTCTTAAGGTGGGAAAATGGCAAAGTCCAGCCTCGGCTGAGAAATTGACAAAGTGAAGAAATTCAATGAAGCGCGGGTAAACGGCGGGAGTAACAATGACTCTCTTAAGGTGGGAAAATGGCAAAGTCCAGCCTTGGCTGAGAAATTGACAAAGTGAAGAAATTCAATGAAGCGCGGGTAAACGGCGGGAGTAACAATGACTCTCTTAAGGTGGGAAAATGGCAAAGTCCAGCCTCGGCTGAGAAATTGACAAAGTGAAGAAATTCAATGAAGCGCGGGTAAACGGCGGGAGTAACAATGACTCTCTTAAGGTGGGAAAATGGCAAAGTCCAGCCTCGGCTGAGAAATTGACAAAGTGAAGAAATTCAATGAAGCGCGGGTAAACGGCGGGAGTAACAATGACTCTCTTAAGGTGGGAAAATGGCAAAGTCCAGCCTCGGCTGAGAAATTGACAAAGTGAAGAAATTCAATGAAGCGCGGGTAAACGGCGGGAGTAACAATGACTCTCTTAAGGTGGGAAAATGGCAAAGTCCAGCCTCGGCTGAGAAATTGACAAAGTGAAGAAATTCAATGAAGCGCGGGTAAACGGCGGGAGTAACAATGACTCTCTTAAGGTGGGAAAATGGCAAAGTCCAGCCTCGGCTGAGAAATTGACAAAGTGAAGAAATTCAATGAAGCGCGGGTAAACGGCGGGAGTAACAATGACTCTCTTAAGGTGGGAAAATGGCAAAGTCCAGCCTCGGCTGAGAAATTGACAAAGTGAAGAAATTCAATGAAGCGCGGGTAAACGGCGGGAGTAACAATGACTCTCTTAAGGTGGGAAAATGGCAAAGTCCAGCCTCGGCTGAGAAATTGACAAAGTGAAGAAATTCAATGAAGCGCGGGTAAACGGCGGGAGTAACAATGACTCTCTTAAGGTGGGAAAATGGCAAAGTCCAGCCTCGGCTGAGAAATTGACAAAGTGAAGAAATTCAATGAAGCGCGGGTAAACGGCGGGAGTAACAATGACTCTCTTAAGGTGGGAAAATGGCAAAGTCCAGCCTCGGCTGAGAAATTGACAAAGTGAAGAAATTCAATGAAGCGCGGGTAAACGGCGGGAGTAACAATGACTCTCTTAAGGTGGGAAAATGGCAAAGTCCAGCCTCGGCTGAGAAATTGACAAAGTGAAGAAATTCAATGAAGCGCGGGTAAACGGCGGGAGTAACAATGACTCTCTTAAGGTGGGAAAATGGCAAAGTCCAGCCTCGGCTGAGAAATTGACAAAGTGAAGAAATTCAATGAAGCGCGGGTAAACGGCGGGAGTAACAATGACTCTCTTAAGGTGGGAAAATGGCAAAGTCCAGCCTCGGCTGAGAAATTGACAAAGTGAAGAAATTCAATGAAGCGCGGGTAAACGGCGGGAGTAACAATGACTCTCTTAAGGTGGGAAAATGGCAAAGTCCAGCCTCGGCTGAGAAATTGACAAAGTGAAGAAATTCAATGAAGCGCGGGTAAACGGCGGGAGTAACAATGACTCTCTTAAGGTGGGAAAATGGCAAAGTCCAGCCTCGGCTGAGAAATTGACAAAGTGAAGAAATTCAATGAAGCGCGGGTAAACGGCGGGAGTAACAATGACTCTCTTAAGGTGGGAAAATGGCAAAGTCCAGCCTCGGCTGAGAAATTGACAAAGTGAAGAAATTCAATGAAGCGCGGGTAAACGGCGGGAGTAACAATGACTCTCTTAAGGTGGGAAAATGGCAAAGTCCAGCCTCGGCTGAGAAATTGACAAAGTGAAGAAATTCAATGAAGCGCGGGTAAACGGCGGGAGTAACAATGACTCTCTTAAGGTGGGAAAATGGCAAAGTCCAGCCTCGGCTGAGAAATTGACAAAGTGAAGAAATTCAATGAAGCGCGGGTAAACGGCGGGAGTAACAATGACTCTCTTAAGGTGGGAAAATGGCAAAGTCCAGCCTCGGCTGAGAAATTGACAAAGTGAAGAAATTCAATGAAGCGCGGGTAAACGGCGGGAGTAACAATGACTCTCTTAAGGTGGGAAAATGGCAAAGTCCAGCCTCGGCTGAGAAATTGACAAAGTGAAGAAATTCAATGAAGCGCGGGTAAACGGCGGGAGTAACAATGACTCTCTTAAGGTGGGAAAATGGCAAAGTCCAGCCTCGGCTGAGAAATTGACAAAGTGAAGAAATTCAATGAAGCGCGGGTAAACGGCGGGAGTAACAATGACTCTCTTAAGGTGGGAAAATGGCAAAGTCCAGCCTCGGCTGAGAAATTGACAAAGTGAAGAAATTCAATGAAGCGCGGGTAAACGGCGGGAGTAACAATGACTCTCTTAAGGTGGGAAAATGGCAAAGTCCAGCCTCGGCTGAGAAATTGACAAAGTGAAGAAATTCAATGAAGCGCGGGTAAACGGCGGGAGTAACAATGACTCTCTTAAGGTGGGAAAATGGCAAAGTCCAGCCTCGGCTGAGAAATTGACAAAGTGAAGAAATTCAATGAAGCGCGGGTAAACGGCGGGAGTAACAATGACTCTCTTAAGGTGGGAAAATGGCAAAGTCCAGCCTCGGCTGAGAAATTGACAAAGTGAAGAAATTCAATGAAGCGCGGGTAAACGGCGGGAGTAACAATGACTCTCTTAAGGTGGGAAAATGGCAAAGTCCAGCCTCGGCTGAGAAATTGACAAAGTGAAGAAATTCAATGAAGCGCGGGTAAACGGCGTGAGTAACAATGACTCTCTTAAGGTGGGAAAATGGCAAAGTCCAGCCTCGGCTGAGAAATTGACAAAGTGAAGAAATTCAATGAAGCGCGGGTAAACGGCGGGAGTAACAATGACTCTCTTAAGGTGGGAAAATGGCAAAGTCCAGCCTCGGCTGAGAAATTGACAAAGTGAAGAAATTCAATGAAGCGCGGGTAAACGGCGGGAGTAACAATGACTCTCTTAAGGTGGGAAAATGGCAAAGTCCAGCCTCGGCTGAGAAATTGACAAAGTGAAGAAATTCAATGAAGCGCGGGTAAACGGCGGGAGTAACAATGACTCTCTTAAGGTGGGAAAATGGCAAAGTCCAGCCTCGGCTGAGAAATTGACAAAGTGAAGAAATTCAATGAAGCGCGGGTAAACGGCGGGAGTAACAATGACTCTCTTAAGGTGGGAAAATGGCAAAGTCCAGCCTCGGCTGAGAAATTGACAAAGTGAAGAAATTCAATGAAGCGCGGGTAAACGGCGGGAGTAACAATGACTCTCTTAAGGTGGGAAAATGGCAAAGTCCAGCCTCGGCTGAGAAATTGACAAAGTGAAGAAATTCAATGAAGCGCGGGTAAACGGCGGGAGTAACAATGACTCTCTTAAGGTGGGAAAATGGCAAAGTCCAGCCTCGGCTGAGAAATTGACAAAGTGAAGAAATTCAATGAAGCGCGGGTAAACGGCGGGAGTAACAATGACTCTCTTAAGGTGGGAAAATGGCAAAGTCCAGCCTCGGCTGAGAAATTGACAAAGTGAAGAAATTCAATGAAGCGCGGGTAAACGGCGGGAGTAACAATGACTCTCTTAAGGTGGGAAAATGGCAAAGTCCAGCCTCGGCTGAGAAATTGACAAAGTGAAGAAATTCAATGAAGCGCGGGTAAACGGCGGGAGTAACAATGACTCTCTTAAGGTGGGAAAATGGCAAAGTCCAGCCTCGGCTGAGAAATTGACAAAGTGAAGAAATTCAATGAAGCGCGGGTAAACGGCGGGAGTAACAATGACTCTCTTAAGGTGGGAAAATGGCAAAGTCCAGCCTCGGCTGAGAAATTGACAAAGTGAAGAAATTCAATGAAGCGCGGGTAAACGGCGGGAGTAACAATGACTCTCTTAAGGTGGGAAAATGGCAAAGTCCAGCCTCGGCTGAGAAATTGACAAAGTGAAGAAATTCAATGAAGCGCGGGTAAACGGCGGGAGTAACAATGACTCTCTTAAGGTGGGAAAATGGCAAAGTCCAGCCTCGGCTGAGAAATTGACAAAGTGAAGAAATTCAATGAAGCGCGGGTAAACGGCGGGAGTAACAATGACTCTCTTAAGGTGGGAAAATGGCAAAGTCCAGCCTCGGCTGAGAAATTGACAAAGTGAAGAAATTCAATGAAGCGCGGGTAAACGGCGGGAGTAACAATGACTCTCTTAAGGTGGGAAAATGGCAAAGTCCAGCCTCGGCTGAGAAATTGACAAAGTGAAGAAATTCAATGAAGCGCGGGTAAACGGCGGGAGTAACAATGACTCTCTTAAGGTGGGAAAATGGCAAAGTCCAGCCTCGGCTGAGAAATTGACAAAGTGAAGAAATTCAATGAAGCGCGGGTAAACGGCGGGAGTAACAATGACTCTCTTAAGGTGGGAAAATGGCAAAGTCCAGCCTCGGCTGAGAAATTGACAAAGTGAAGAAATTCAATGAAGCGCGGGTAAACGGCGGGAGTAACAATGACTCTCTTAAGGTGGGAAAATGGCAAAGTCCAGCCTCGGCTGAGAAATTGACAAAGTGAAGAAATTCAATGAAGCGCGGGTAAACGGCGGGAGTAACAATGACTCTCTTAAGGTGGGAAAATGGCAAAGTCCAGCCTCGGCTGAGAAATTGACAAAGTGAAGAAATTCAATGAAGCGCGGGTAAACGGCGGGAGTAACAATGACTCTCTTAAGGTGGGAAAATGGCAAAGTCCAGCCTCGGCTGAGAAATTGACAAAGTGAAGAAATTCAATGAAGCGCGGGTAAACGGCGGGAGTAACAATGACTCTCTTAAGGTGGGAAAATGGCAAAGTCCAGCCTCGGCTGAGAAATTGACAAAGTGAAGAAATTCAATGAAGCGCGGGTAAACGGCGGGAGTAACAATGACTCTCTTAAGGTGGGAAAATGGCAAAGTCCAGCCTCGGCTGAGAAATTGACAAAGTGAAGAAATTCAATGAAGCGCGGGTAAACGGCGGGAGTAACAATGACTCTCTTAAGGTGGGAAAATGGCAAAGTCCAGCCTCGGCTGAGAAATTGACAAAGTGAAGAAATTCAATGAAGCGCGGGTAAACGGCGGGAGTAACAATGACTCTCTTAAGGTGGGAAAATGGCAAAGTCCAGCCTCGGCTGAGAAATTGACAAAGTGAAGAAATTCAATGAAGCGCGGGTAAACGGCGGGAGTAACAATGACTCTCTTAAGGTGGGAAAATGGCAAAGTCCAGCCTCGGCTGAGAAATTGACAAAGTGAAGAAATTCAATGAAGCGCGGGTAAACGGCGGGAGTAACAATGACTCTCTTAAGGTGGGAAAATGGCAAAGTCCAGCCTCGGCTGAGAAATTGACAAAGTGAAGAAATTCAATGAAGCGCGGGTAAACGGCGGGAGTAACAATGACTCTCTTAAGGTGGGAAAATGGCAAAGTCCAGCCTCGGCTGAGAAATTGACAAAGTGAAGAAATTCAATGAAGCGCGGGTAAACGGCGGGAGTAACAATGACTCTCTTAAGGTGGGAAAATGGCAAAGTCCAGCCTCGGCTGAGAAATTGACAAAGTGAAGAAATTCAATGAAGCGCGGGTAAACGGCGGGAGTAACAATGACTCTCTTAAGGTGGGAAAATGGCAAAGTCCAGCCTCGGCTGAGAAATTGACAAAGTGAAGAAATTCAATGAAGCGCGGGTAAACGGCGGGAGTAACAATGACTCTCTTAAGGTGGGAAAATGGCAAAGTCCAGCCTCGGCTGAGAAATTGACAAAGTGAAGAAATTCAATGAAGCGCGGGTAAACGGCGGGAGTAACAATGACTCTCTTAAGGTGGGAAAATGGCAAAGTCCAGCCTCGGCTGAGAAATTGACAAAGTGAAGAAATTCAATGAAGCGCGGGTAAACGGCGGGAGTAACAATGACTCTCTTAAGGTGGGAAAATGGCAAAGTCCAGCCTCGGCTGAGAAATTGACAAAGTGAAGAAATTCAATGAAGCGCGGGTAAACGGCGGGAGTAACAATGACTCTCTTAAGGTGGGAAAATGGCAAAGTCCAGCCTCGGCTGAGAAATTGACAAAGTGAAGAAATTCAATGAAGCGCGGGTAAACGGCGGGAGTAACAATGACTCTCTTAAGGTGGGAAAATGGCAAAGTCCAGCCTCGGCTGAGAAATTGACAAAGTGAAGAAATTCAATGAAGCGCGGGTAAACGGCGGGAGTAACAATGACTCTCTTAAGGTGGGAAAATGGCAAAGTCCAGCCTCGGCTGAGAAATTGACAAAGTGAAGAAATTCAATGAAGCGCGGGTAAACGGCGGGAGTAACAATGACTCTCTTAAGGTGGGAAAATGGCAAAGTCCAGCCTCGGCTGAGAAATTGACAAAGTGAAGAAATTCAATGAAGCGCGGGTAAACGGCGGGAGTAACAATGACTCTCTTAAGGTGGGAAAATGGCAAAGTCCAGCCTCGGCTGAGAAATTGACAAAGTGAAGAAATTCAATGAAGCGCGGGTAAACGGCGGGAGTAACAATGACTCTCTTAAGGTGGGAAAATGGCAAAGTCCAGCCTCGGCTGAGAAATTGACAAAGTGAAGAAATTCAATGAAGTGCGGGTAAACGGCGGGAGTAACAATGACTCTCTTAAGGTGGGAAAATGGCAAAGTCCAGCCTCGGCTGAGAAATTGACAAAGTGAAGAAATTCAATGAAGCGCGGGTAAACGGCGGGAGTAACAATGACTCTCTTAAGGTGGGAAAATGGCAAAGTCCAGCCTCGGCTGAGAAATTGACAAAGTGAAGAAATTCAATGAAGCGCGGGTAAACGGCGGGAGTAACAATGACTCTCTTAAGGTGGGAAAATGGCAAAGTCCAGCCTCGGCTGAGAAATTGACAAAGTGAAGAAATTCAATGAAGCGCGGGTAAACGGCGGGAGTAACAATGACTCTCTTAAGGTGGGAAAATGGCAAAGTCCAGCCTCGGCTGAGAAATTGACAAAGTGAAGAAATTCAATGAAGCGCGGGTAAACGGCGGGAGTAACAATGACTCTCTTAAGGTGGGAAAATGGCAAAGTCCAGCCTCGGCTGAGAAATTGACAAAGTGAAGAAATTCAATGAAGCGCGGGTAAACGGCGGGAGTAACAATGACTCTCTTAAGGTGGGAAAATGGCAAAGTCCAGCCTCGGCTGAGAAATTGACAAAGTGAAGAAATTCAATGAAGCGCGGGTAAACGGCGGGAGTAACAATGACTCTCTTAAGGTGGGAAAATGGCAAAGTCCAGCCTCGGCTGAGAAATTGACAAAGTGAAGAAATTCAATGAAGCGCGGGTAAACGGCGGGAGTAACAATGACTCTCTTAAGGTGGGAAAATGGCAAAGTCCAGCCTCGGCTGAGAAATTGACAAAGTGAAGAAATTCAATGAAGCGCGGGTAAACGGCGGGAGTAACAATGACTCTCTTAAGGTGGGAAAATGGCAAAGTCCAGCCTCGGCTGAGAAATTGACAAAGTGAAGAAATTCAATGAAGCGCGGGTAAACGGCGGGAGTAACAATGACTCTCTTAAGGTGGGAAAATGGCAAAGTCCAGCCTCGGCTGAGAAATTGACAAAGTGAAGAAATTCAATGAAGCGCGGGTAAACGGCGGGAGTAACAATGACTCTCTTAAGGTGGGAAAATGGCAAAGTCCAGCCTCGGCTGAGAAATTGACAAAGTGAAGAAATTCAATGAAGCGCGGGTAAACGGCGGGAGTAACAATGACTCTCTTAAGGTGGGAAAATGGCAAAGTCCAGCCTCGGCTGAGAAATTGACAAAGTGAAGAAATTCAATGAAGCGCGGGTAAACGGCGGGAGTAACAATGACTCTCTTAAGGTGGGAAAATGGCAAAGTCCAGCCTCGGCTGAGAAATTGACAAAGTGAAGAAATTCAATGAAGCGCGGGTAAACGGCGGGAGTAACAATGACTCTCTTAAGGTGGGAAAATGGCAAAGTCCAGCCTCGGCTGAGAAATTGACAAAGTGAAGAAATTCAATGAAGCGCGGGTAAACGGCGGGAGTAACAATGACTCTCTTAAGGTGGGAAAATGGCAACGTCCAGCCTCGGCTGAGAAATTGACAAAGTGAAGAAATTCAATGAAGCGCGGGTAAACGGCGGGAGTAACAATGACTCTCTTAAGGTGGGAAAATGGCAAAGTCCAGCCTCGGCTGAGAAATTGACAAAGTGAAGAAATTCAATGAAGCGCGGGTAAACGGCGGGAGTAACAATGACTCTCTTAAGGTGGGAAAATGGCAAAGTCCAGCCTCGGCTGAGAAATTGACAAAGTGAAGAAATTCAATGAAGCGCGGGTAAACGGCGGGAGTAACAATGACTCTCTTAAGGTGGGAAAATGGCAAAGTCCAGCCTCGGCTGAGAAATTGACAAAAATGACAAAGTCCCCGGTGGAGGGGACCCACAGAACGACATATGGGAGGAACCGCACCACCGAAAATAAAGCACTGCTTTAATCCCCATAGGCGGGAGAGAATCGTCTCCCCGGGACCTCACCCGGGAATCCCGGGCTGCCTCTTCCCGGGATTTTTTTGGGCTCCGGGTAAATCTGAGAAGCGGTCTGTACTATTTCGAACACGTATCGGCGGGTTATAAATTGGGCAGAGTCTCAATGACTGGGTTCCAATGAGGGAATGGACGAGGAGGCCGAGGGGCTGCGTCCTCAACCCCGAGATGGTGCCCCGGCTCAGGAACGGAGCGAGCATTCTCCCCCCTTCAGCAGAGGGCTGGAGGTATGGAGGGAGAGAGAGAGAAGGAGAGAGCATTCTCCCCGCTTCAGCAGAGGTCTGGAGGGCTGGAGGGAGAGAGAGAGAAGGAGAGAGCATTCTCCCCCCTTCAGAAGAAGGCTGGAGGTATGGAGGGAGAGAGAGAGAAGGAGATAGCATTCTCCCCCCTTCAGAAGAGGGCTGGAGGTATGGAGGGAGAGAGAGAGAAGGAGATAGCATTCTCCCCCCTTCAGAAGAGGGCTGGAGGGAGAGAGAGAGAAGGAGAGAGCATTCTCCCCCCTTCAGAAGAGGGCTGGAGGGAGAGAGAGAGAAGGAGAGAGAAGGAGAGAGCATTCTCCCCCCTTCAGAAGAGGGCTGTAGGTATGGAGGGAGAGAGAGAGAAGGAGATAGCATTCTCCCCCCTTCAGCAGAGGTCTGGAGGGAGAGAGAGAGAAGGAGAGAGCATTCTCCCCCCTTCAGAAGAGGGCTGGAGGGAGAGAGAGAGAAGGAGAGAGCATTCTCCCCCCTTCAGAAGAGGGCTGGAGGTATGGAGGGAGAGAGAGAGAAGGAGAGAGCATTCTCCCCGCTTCAGCAGAGGGCTGGAGGTATGGACGGAGAGAGAGAGAAGGAGAGAGCATTCTCCCCCCTTCAGCAGAGGTCTGGAGGGAGAGAGAGAGAAGGAAAGAGCTCCAAAGTCTTTAAGTTATAGGGATGACCAGGGCCACAAATTTCCGTTGCGGGAGTAACAATGACTCTCTTAAGGTGGGAAAATGGCAAAGTCCAGCCTCGGCTGAGAAATTGACAAAGTGAAGAAATTCAATGAAGCGCGGGTAAACGGCGGGAGTAACAATGACTCTCTTAAGGTGGGAAAATGGCAAAGTCCAGCCTCGGCTGAGAAATTGACAAAGTGAAGAAATTCAATGAAGCGCGGGTAAACGGCGGGAGTAACAATGACTCTCTTAAGGTGGGAAAATGGCAAAGTCCAGCCTCGGCTGAGAAATTGACAAAGTGAAGAAATTCAATGAAGCGCGGGTAAACGGCGGGAGTAACAATGACTCTCTTAAGGTGGGAAAATGGCAAAGTCCAGCCTCGGCTGAGAAATTGACAAAGTGAAGAAATTCAATGAAGCGCGGGTAAACGGCGGGAGTAACAATGACTCTCTTAAGGTGGGAAAATGGCAAAGTCCAGCCTCGGCTGAGAAATTGACAAAGTGAAGAAATTCAATGAAGCGCGGGTAAACGGCGGGAGTAACAATGACTCTCTTAAGGTGGGAAAATGGCAAAGTCCAGCCTCGGCTGAGAAATTGACAAAGTGAAGAAATTCAATGAAGCGCGGGTAAACGGCGGGAGTAACAATGACTCTCTTAAGGTGGGAAAATGGCAAAGTCCAGCCTCGGCTGAGAAATTGACAAAGTGAAGAAATTCAATGAAGCGCGGGTAAACGGCGGGAGTAACAATGACTCTCTTAAGGTGGGAAAATGGCAAAGTCCAGCCTCGGCTGAGAAATTGACAAAGTGAAGAAATTCAATGAAGCGCGGGTAAACGGCGGGAGTAACAATGACTCTCTTAAGGTGGGAAAATGGCAAAGTCCAGCCTCGGCTGAGAAATTGACAAAGTGAAGAAATTCAATGAAGCGCGGGTAAACGGCGGGAGTAACAATGACTCTCTTAAGGTGGGAAAATGGCAAAGTCCAGCCTCGGCTGAGAAATTGACAAAGTGAAGAAATTCAATGAAGCGCGGGTAAACGGCGGGAGTAACAATGACTCTCTTAAGGTGGGAAAATGGCAAAGTCCAGCCTCGGCTGAGAAATTGACAAAGTGAAGAAATTCAATGAAGCGCGGGTAAACGGCGGGAGTAACAATGACTCTCTTAAGGTGGGAAAATGGCAAAGTCCAGCCTCGGCTGAGAAATTGACAAAGTGAAGAAATTCAATGAAGCGCGGGTAAACGGCGGGAGTAACAATGACTCTCTTAAGGTGGGAAAATGGCAAAGTCCAGCCTCGGCTGAGAAATTGACAAAGTGAAGAAATTCAATGAAGCGCGGGTAAACGGCGGGAGTAACAATGACTCTCTTAAGGTGGGAAAATGGCAAAGTCCAGCCTCGGCTGAGAAATTGACAAAGTGAAGAAATTCAATGAAGCGCGGGTAAACGGCGGGAGTAACAATGACTCTCTTAAGGTGGGAAAATGGCAAAGTCCAGCCTCGGCTGAGAAATTGACAAAGTGAAGAAATTCAATGAAGCGCGGGTAAACGGCGGGAGTAACAATGACTCTCTTAAGGTGGGAAAATGGCAAAGTCCAGCCTCGGCTGAGAAATTGACAAAGTGAAGAAATTCAATGAAGCGCGGGTAAACGGCGGGAGTAACAATGACTCTCTTAAGGTGGGAAAATGGCAAAGTCCAGCCTCGGCTGAGAAATTGACAAAGTGAAGAAATTCAATGAAGCGCGGGTAAACGGCGGGAGTAACAATGACTCTCTTAAGGTGGGAAAATGGCAAAGTCCAGCCTCGGCTGAGAAATTGACAAAGTGAAGAAATTCAATGAAGCGCGGGTAAACGGCGGGAGTAACAATGACTCTCTTAAGGTGGGAAAATGGCAAAGTCCAGCCTCGGCTGAGAAATTGACAAAGTGAAGAAATTCAATGAAGCGCGGGTAAACGGCGGGAGTAACAATGACTCTCTTAAGGTGGGAAAATGGCAAAGTCCAGCCTCGGCTGAGAAATTGACAAAGTGAAGAAATTCAATGAAGCGCGGGTAAACGGCGGGAGTAACAATGACTCTCTTAAGGTGGGAAAATGGCAAAGTCCAGCCTCGGCTGAGAAATTGACAAAGTGAAGAAATTCAATGAAGCGCGGGTAAACGGCGGGAGTAACAATGACTCTCTTAAGGTGGGAAAATGGCAAAGTCCAGCCTCGGCTGAGAAATTGACAAAGTGAAGAAATTCAATGAAGCGCGGGTAAACGGCGGGAGTAACAATGACTCTCTTAAGGTGGGAAAATGGCAAAGTCCAGCCTCGGCTGAGAAATTGACAAAGTGAAGAAATTCAATGAAGCGCGGGTAAACGGCGGGAGTAACAATGACTCTCTTAAGGTGGGAAAATGGCAAAGTCCAGCCTCGGCTGAGAAATTGACAAAGTGAAGAAATTCAATGAAGCGCGGGTAAACGGCGGGAGTAACAATGACTCTCTTAAGGTGGGAAAATGGCAAAGTCCAGCCTCGGCTGAGAAATTGACAAAGTGAAGAAATTCAATGAAGCGCGGGTAAACGGCGGGAGTAACAATGACTCTCTTAAGGTGGGAAAATGGCAAAGTCCAGCCTCGGCTGAGAAATTGACAAAGTGAAGAAATTCAATGAAGCGCGGGTAAACGGCGGGAGTAACAATGACTCTCTTAAGGTGGGAAAATGGCAAAGTCCAGCCTCGGCTGAGAAATTGACAAAGTGAAGAAATTCAATGAAGCGCGGGTAAACGGCGGGAGTAACAATGACTCTCTTAAGGTGGGAAAATGGCAAAGTCCAGCCTCGGCTGAGAAATTGACAAAGTGAAGAAATTCAATGAAGCGCGGGTAAACGGCGGGAGTAACAATGACTCTCTTAAGGTGGGAAAATGGCAAAGTCCAGCCTCGGCTGAGAAATTGACAAAGTGAAGAAATTCAATGAAGCGCGGGTAAACGGCGGGAGTAACAATGACTCTCTTAAGGTGGGAAAATGGCAAAGTCCAGCCTCGGCTGAGAAATTGACAAAGTGAAGAAATTCAATGAAGCGCGGGTAAACGGCGGGAGTAACAATGACTCTCTTAAGGTGGGAAAATGGCAAAGTCCAGCCTCGGCTGAGAAATTGACAAAGTGAAGAAATTCAATGAAGCGCGGGTAAACGGCGGGAGTAACAATGACTCTCTTAAGGTGGGAAAATGGCAAAGTCCAGCCTCGGCTGAGAAATTGACAAAGTGAAGAAATTCAATGAAGCGCGGGTAAACGGCGGGAGTAACAATGACTCTCTTAAGGTGGGAAAATGGCAAAGTCCAGCCTCGGCTGAGAAATTGACAAAGTGAAGAAATTCAATGAAGCGCGGGTAAACGGCGGGAGTAACAATGACTCTCTTAAGGTGGGAAAATGGCAAAGTCCAGCCTCGGCTGAGAAATTGACAAAGTGAAGAAATTCAATGAAGCGCGGGTAAACGGCGGGAGTAACAATGACTCTCTTAAGGTGGGAAAATGGCAAAGTCCAGCCTCGGCTGAGAAATTGACAAAGTGAAGAAATTCAATGAAGCGCGGGTAAACGGCGGGAGTAACAATGACTCTCTTAAGGTGGGAAAATGGCAAAGTCCAGCCTCGGCTGAGAAATTGACAAAGTGAAGAAATTCAATGAAGCGCGGGTAAACGGCGGGAGTAACAATGACTCTCTTAAGGTGGGAAAATGGCAAAGTCCAGCCTCGGCTGAGAAATTGACAAAGTGAAGAAATTCAATGAAGCGCGGGTAAACGGCGGGAGTAACAATGACTCTCTTAAGGTGGGAAAATGGCAAAGTCCAGCCTCGGCTGAGAAATTGACAAAGTGAAGAAATTCAATGAAGCGCGGGTAAACGGCGGGAGTAACAATGACTCTCTTAAGGTGGGAAAATGGCAAAGTCCAGCCTCGGCTGAGAAATTGACAAAGTGAAGAAATTCAATGAAGCGCGGGTAAACGGCGGGAGTAACAATGACTCTCTTAAGGTGGGAAAATGGCAAAGTCCAGCCTCGGCTGAGAAATTGACAAAGTGAAGAAATTCAATGAAGCGCGGGTAAACGGCGGGAGTAACAATGACTCTCTTAAGGTGGGAAAATGGCAAAGTCCAGCCTCGGCTGAGAAATTGACAAAGTGAAGAAATTCAATGAAGCGCGGGTAAACGGCGGGAGTAACAATGACTCTCTTAAGGTGGGAAAATGGCAAAGTCCAGCCTCGGCTGAGAAATTGACAAAGTGAAGAAATTCAATGAAGCGCGGGTAAACGGCGGGAGTAACAATGACTCTCTTAAGGTGGGAAAATGGCAAAGTCCAGCCTCGGCTGAGAAATTGACAAAGTGAAGAAATTCAATGAAGCGCGGGTAAACGGCGGGAGTAACAATGACTCTCTTAAGGTGGGAAAATGGCAAAGTCCAGCCTCGGCTGAGAAATTGACAAAGTGAAGAAATTCAATGAAGCGCGGGTAAACGGCGGGAGTAACAATGACTCTCTTAAGGTGGGAAAATGGCAAAGTCCAGCCTCGGCTGAGAAATTGACAAAGTGAAGAAATTCAATGAAGCGCGGGTAAACGGCGGGAGTAACAATGACTCTCTTAAGGTGGGAAAATGGCAAAGTCCAGCCTCGGCTGAGAAATTGACAAAGTGAAGAAATTCAATGAAGCGCGGGTAAACGGCGGGAGTAACAATGACTCTCTTAAGGTGGGAAAATGGCAAAGTCCAGCCTCGGCTGAGAAATTGACAAAGTGAAGAAATTCAATGAAGCGCGGGTAAACGGCGGGAGTAACAATGACTCTCTTAAGGTGGGAAAATGGCAAAGTCCAGCCTCGGCTGAGAAATTGACAAAGTGAAGAAATTCAATGAAGCGCGGGTAAACGGCGGGAGTAACAATGACTCTCTTAAGGTGGGAAAATGGCAAAGTCCAGCCTCGGCTGAGAAATTGACAAAGTGAAGAAATTCAATGAAGCGCGGGTAAACGGCGGGAGTAACAATGACTCTCTTAAGGTGGGAAAATGGCAAAGTCCAGCCTCGGCTGAGAAATTGACAAAGTGAAGAAATTCAATGAAGCGCGGGTAAACGGCGGGAGTAACAATGACTCTCTTAAGGTGGGAAAATGGCAAAGTCCAGCCTCGGCTGAGAAATTGACAAAGTGAAGAAATTCAATGAAGCGCGGGTAAACGGCGGGAGTAACAATGACTCTCTTAAGGTGGGAAAATGGCAAAGTCCAGCCTCGGCTGAGAAATTGACAAAGTGAAGAAATTCAATGAAGCGCGGGTAAACGGCGGGAGTAACAATGACTCTCTTAAGGTGGGAAAATGGCAAAGTCCAGCCTCGGCTGAGAAATTGACAAAGTGAAGAAATTCAATGAAGCGCGGGTAAACGGCGGGAGTAACAATGACTCTCTTAAGGTGGGAAAATGGCAAAGTCCAGCCTCGGCTGAGAAATTGACAAAGTGAAGAAATTCAATGAAGCGCGGGTAAACGGCGGGAGTAACAATGACTCTCTTAAGGTGGGAAAATGGCAAAGTCCAGCCTCGGCTGAGAAATTGACAAAGTGAAGAAATTCAATGAAGCGCGGGTAAACGGCGGGAGTAACAATGACTCTCTTAAGGTGGGAAAATGGCAAAGTCCAGCCTCGGCTGAGAAATTGACAAAGTGAAGAAATTCAATGAAGCGCGGGTAAACGGCGGGAGTAACAATGACTCTCTTAAGGTGGGAAAATGGCAAAGTCCAGCCTCGGCTGAGAAATTGACAAAGTGAAGAAATTCAATGAAGCGCGGGTAAACGGCGGGAGTAACAATGACTCTCTTAAGGTGGGAAAATGGCAAAGTCCAGCCTCGGCTGAGAAATTGACAAAGTGAAGAAATTCAATGAAGCGCGGGTAAACGGCGGGAGTAACAATGACTCTCTTAAGGTGGGAAAATGGCAAAGTCCAGCCTCGGCTGAGAAATTGACAAAGTGAAGAAATTCAATGAAGCGCGGGTAAACGGCGGGAGTAACAATGACTCTCTTAAGGTGGGAAAATGGCAAAGTCCAGCCTCGGCTGAGAAATTGACAAAGTGAAGAAATTCAATGAAGCGCGGGTAAACGGCGGGAGTAACAATGACTCTCTTAAGGTGGGAAAATGGCAAAGTCCAGCCTCGGCTGAGAAATTGACAAAGTGAAGAAATTCAATGAAGCGCGGGTAAACGGCGGGAGTAACAATGACTCTCTTAAGGTGGGAAAATGGCAAAGTCCAGCCTCGGCTGAGAAATTGACAAAGTGAAGAAATTCAATGAAGCGCGGGTAAACGGCGGGAGTAACAATGACTCTCTTAAGGTGGGAAAATGGCAAAGTCCAGCCTCGGCTGAGAAATTGACAAAGTGAAGAAATTCAATGAAGCGCGGGTAAACGGCGGGAGTAACAATGACTCTCTTAAGGTGGGAAAATGGCAAAGTCCAGCCTCGGCTGAGAAATTGACAAAGTGAAGAAATTCAATGAAGCGCGGGTAAACGGCGGGAGTAACAATGACTCTCTTAAGGTGGGAAAATGGCAAAGTCCAGCCTCGGCTGAGAAATTGACAAAGTGAAGAAATTCAATGAAGCGCGGGTAAACGGCGGGAGTAACAATGACTCTCTTAAGGTGGGAAAATGGCAAAGTCCAGCCTCGGCTGAGAAATTGACAAAGTGAAGAAATTCAATGAAGCGCGGGTAAACGGCGGGAGTAACAATGACTCTCTTAAGGTGGGAAAATGGCAAAGTCCAGCCTCGGCTGAGAAATTGACAAAGTGAAGAAATTCAATGAAGCGCGGGTAAACGGCGGGAGTAACAATGACTCTCTTAAGGTGGGAAAATGGCAAAGTCCAGCCTCGGCTGAGAAATTGACAAAGTGAAGAAATTCAATGAAGCGCGGGTAAACGGCGGGAGTAACAATGACTCTCTTAAGGTGGGAAAATGGCAAAGTCCAGCCTCGGCTGAGAAATTGACAAAGTGAAGAAATTCAATGAAGCGCGGGTAAACGGCGGGAGTAACAATGACTCTCTTAAGGTGGGAAAATGGCAAAGTCCAGCCTCGGCTGAGAAATTGACAAAGTGAAGAAATTCAATGAAGCGCGGGTAAACGGCGGGAGTAACAATGACTCTCTTAAGGTGGGAAAATGGCAAAGTCCAGCCTCGGCTGAGAAATTGACAAAGTGAAGAAATTCAATGAAGCGCGGGTAAACGGCGGGAGTAACAATGACTCTCTTAAGGTGGGAAAATGGCAAAGTCCAGCCTCGGCTGAGAAATTGACAAAGTGAAGAAATTCAATGAAGCGCGGGTAAACGGCGGGAGTAACAATGACTCTCTTAAGGTGGGAAAATGGCAAAGTCCAGCCTCGGCTGAGAAATTGACAAAGTGAAGAAATTCAATGAAGCGCGGGTAAACGGCGGGAGTAACAATGACTCTCTTAAGGTGGGAAAATGGCAAAGTCCAGCCTCGGCTGAGAAATTGACAAAGTGAAGAAATTCAATGAAGCGCGGGTAAACGGCGGGAGTAACAATGACTCTCTTAAGGTGGGAAAATGGCAAAGTCCAGCCTCGGCTGAGAAATTGACAAAGTGAAGAAATTCAATGAAGCGCGGGTAAACGGCGGGAGTAACAATGACTCTCTTAAGGTGGGAAAATGGCAAAGTCCAGCCTCGGCTGAGAAATTGACAAAGTGAAGAAATTCAATGAAGCGCGGGTAAACGGCGGGAGTAACAATGACTCTCTTAAGGTGGGAAAATGGCAAAGTCCAGCCTCGGCTGAGAAATTGACAAAGTGAAGAAATTCAATGAAGCGCGGGTAAACGGCGGGAGTAACAATGACTCTCTTAAGGTGGGAAAATGGCAAAGTCCAGCCTCGGCTGAGAAATTGACAAAGTGAAGAAATTCAATGAAGCGCGGGTAAACGGCGGGAGTAACAATGACTCTCTTAAGGTGGGAAAATGGCAAAGTCCAGCCTCGGCTGAGAAATTGACAAAGTGAAGAAATTCAATGAAGCGCGGGTAAACGGCGGGAGTAACAATGACTCTCTTAAGGTGGGAAAATGGCAAAGTCCAGCCTCGGCTGAGAAATTGACAAAGTGAAGAAATTCAATGAAGCGCGGGTAAACGGCGGGAGTAACAATGACTCTCTTAAGGTGGGAAAATGGCAAAGTCCAGCCTCGGCTGAGAAATTGACAAAGTGAAGAAATTCAATGAAGCGCGGGTAAACGGCGGGAGTAACAATGACTCTCTTAAGGTGGGAAAATGGCAAAGTCCAGCCTCGGCTGAGAAATTGACAAAGTGAAGAAATTCAATGAAGCGCGGGTAAACGGCGGGAGTAACAATGACTCTCTTAAGGTGGGAAAATGGCAAAGTCCAGCCTCGGCTGAGAAATTGACAAAGTGAAGAAATTCAATGAAGCGCGGGTAAACGGCGGGAGTAACAATGACTCTCTTAAGGTGGGAAAATGGCAAAGTCCAGCCTCGGCTGAGAAATTGACAAAGTGAAGAAATTCAATGAAGCGCGGGTAAACGGCGGGAGTAACAATGACTCTCTTAAGGTGGGAAAATGGCAAAGTCCAGCCTCGGCTGAGAAATTGACAAAGTGAAGAAATTCAATGAAGCGCGGGTAAACGGCGGGAGTAACAATGACTCTCTTAAGGTGGGAAAATGGCAAAGTCCAGCCTCGGCTGAGAAATTGACAAAGTGAAGAAATTCAATGAAGCGCGGGTAAACGGCGGGAGTAACAATGACTCTCTTAAGGTGGGAAAATGGCAAAGTCCATCCTCGGCTGAGAAATTGACAAAGTGAAGAAATTCAATGAAGCGCGGGTAAACGGCGGGAGTAACAATGACTCTCTTAAGGTGGGAAAATGGCAAAGTCCAGCCTCGGCTGAGAAATTGACAAAGTGAAGAAATTCAATGAAGCGCGGTTAAACGGCGGGAGTAACAATGACTCTCTTAAGGTGGGAAAATGGCAAAGTCCAGCCTCGGCTGAGAAATTGACAAAGTGAAGAAATTCAATGAAGCGCGGGTAAACGGCGGGAGTAACAATGACTCTCTTAAGGTGGGAAAATGGCAAAGTCCAGCCTCGGCTGAGAAATTGACAAAGTGAAGAAATTCAATGAAGCGCGGGTAAACGGCGGGAGTAACAATGACTCTCTTAAGGTGGGAAAATGGCAAAGTCCAGCCTCGGCTGAGAAATTGACAAAGTGAAGAAATTCAATGAAGCGCGGGTAAACGGCGGGAGTAACAATGACTCTCTTAAGGTGGGAAAATGGCAAAGTCCAGCCTCGGCTGAGAAATTGACAAAAATGACAAAGTCCCGGTGGAGGGGACCCACAGAACGACATATGGGAGGAACCGCACCACCGAAAATAAAGCACTGCTTTAATCCCCATAGGCGGGAGAGAATCGTCTCCCCGGGACCTCACCCGGGAATCCCGGGCTGCCTCTTCCCGGGATTTTTTTGGGCTCCGGGTAAATCTGAGAAGCGGTCTGTACTATTTCGAACACGTATCGGCGGGTTATAAATTGGGCAGAGTCTCAATGACTGGGTTCCAATGAGGGAATGGACGAGGAGGCCGAGGGGCTGCGTCCTCAACCCCGAGATGGTGCCCCGGCTCAGGAACGGAGCGAGCATTCCCCCCCCTTCAGCAGAGGGCTGGAGGTATGGAGGGAGAGAGAGAGAAGGAGAGAGCATTCTCCCCGCTTCAGCAGAGGTCTGGAGGGCTGGAGGGAGAGAGAGAGAAGGAGAGAGCATTCTCCCCCCTTCAGAAGAAGGCTGGAGGTATGGAGGGAGAGAGAGAGAAGGAGATAGCATTCTCCCCCCTTCAGAAGAGGGCTGGAGGTATGGAGGGAGAGAGAGAGAAGGAGATAGCATTCTCCCCCCTTCAGAAGAGGGCTGGAGGGAGAGAGAGAGAAGGAGAGAGCATTCTCCCCCCTTCAGAAGAGGGCTGGAGGGAGAGAGAGAGAAGGAGAGAGCATTCTCCCCCCTTCAGAAGAGGGCTGGAGGTATGGAGGGAGAGAGAGAGAAGGAGATAGCATTCTCCCCCCTTCAGAAGAGGGCTGGAGGGAGAGAGAGAGAAGGAGAGAGCATTCTCCCCCCTTCAGAAGAGGGCTGGAGGGAGAGAGAGAGAAGGAGAGAGCATTCTCCCCCCTTCAGAAGAGGGCTGTAGGTATGGAGGGAGAGAGAGAGAAGGAGATAGCATTCTCCCCCCTTCAGCAGAGGTCTGGAGGGAGAGAGAGAGAAGGAGAGAGCATTCTCCCCCCTTCAGAAGAGGGCTGGAGGGAGAGAGAGAGAAGGAGAGAGCATTCTCCCCGCTTCAGCAGAGGGCTGGAGGTATGGAGGGAGAGAGAGAGAAGGAGAGAGCATTCTCCCCCCTTCAGCAGAGGTCTGGAGGGAGAGAGAGAGAAGGAAAGAGCTCCAAAGTCTTCAAGTTATAGGGATGACCAGGGCCACAAATTTCCATGCGGGAGTAACAATGACTCTCTTAAGGTGGGAAAATGGCAAAGTCCAGCCTCGGCTGAGAAATTGACAAAGTGAAGAAATTCAATGAAGCGCGGGTAAACGGCGGGAGTAACAATGACTCTCTTAAGGTGGGAAAATGGCAAAGTCCAGCCTCGGCTGAGAAATTGACAAAGTGAAGAAATTCAATGAAGCGCGGGTAAACGGCGGGAGTAACAATGACTCTCTTAAGGTGGGAAAATGGCAAAGTCCAGCCTCGGCTGAGAAATTGACAAAGTGAAGAAATTCAATGAAGCGCGGGTAAACGGCGGGAGTAACAATGACTCTCTTAAGGTGGGAAAATGGCAAAGTCCAGCCTCGGCTGAGAAATTGACAAAGTGAAGAAATTCAATGAAGCGCGGGTAAACGGCGGGAGTAACAATGACTCTCTTAAGGTGGGAAAATGTCAAAGTCCAGCCTCGGCTGAGAAATTGACAAAGTGAAGAAATTCAATGAAGCGCGGGTAAACGGCGTGAGTAACAATGACTCTCTTAAGGTGGGAAAATGGCAAAGTCCAGCCTCGGCTGAGAAATTGACAAAGTGAAGAAATTCAATGAAGCGCGGGTAAACGGCGGGAGTAACAATGACTCTCTTAAGGTGGGAAAATGGCAAAGTCCAGCCTCGGCTGAGAAATTGACAAAGTGAAGAAATTCAATGAAGCGCGGGTAAACGGCGGGAGTAACAATGACTCTCTTAAGGTGGGAAAATGGCAAAGTCCAGCCTCGGCTGAGAAATTGACAAAGTGAAGAAATTCAATGAAGCGCGGGTAAACGGCGGGAGTAACAATGACTCTCTTAAGGTGGGAAAATGGCAAAGTCCAGCCTCGGCTGAGAAATTGACAAAAATGACAAAGTCCCGGTGGAGGGGACCCACAGAACGACATATGGGAGGAACCGCACCACCGAAAATAAAGCACTGCTTTAATCCCCATAGGCGGGAGAGAATCGTCTCCCCGGGACCTCACCCGGGAATCCCGGGCTGCCTCTTCCCGGGATTTTTTTGGGCTCCGGGTAAATCTGAGAAGCGGTCTGTACTATTTCGAACACGTATCGGCGGGTTATAAATTGGGCAGAGTCTCAATGACTGGGTTCCAATGAGGGAATGGACGAGGAGGCCGAGGGGCTGCGTCCTCAACCCCGAGATGGTGCCCCGGCTCAGGAACGGAGCGAGCATTCCCCCCCCTTCAGCAGAGGGCTGGAGGTATGGAGGGAGAGAGAGAGAAGGAGAGAGCATTCTCCCCGCTTCAGCAGAGGTCTGGAGGGCTGGAGGGAGAGAGAGAGAAGGAGAGAGCATTCTCCCCCCTTCAGAAGAAGGCTGGAGGTATGGAGGGAGAGAGAGAGAAGGAGATAGCATCCTCCCCCCTTCAGAAGAGGGCTGGAGGTATGGAGGGAGAGAGAGAGAAGGAGATAGCATTCTCCCCCCTTCAGAAGAGGGATGGAGGGAGAGAGAGAGAAGGAGAGAGCATTCTCCCCCCTTCAGAAGAGGGCTGGAGGGAGAGAGAGAGAAGGAGAGAGCATTCTCCCCCCTTCAGAAGAGGGCTGGAGGTATGGAGGGAGAGAGAGAGAAGGAGATAGCATTCTCCCCCCTTCAGAAGAGGGCTGGAGGGAGAGAGAGAGAAGGAGAGAGCATTCTCCCCCCTTCAGAAGAGGGCTGGAGGGAGAGAGAGAGAAGGAGAGAGCATTCTCCCCCCTTCAGAAGAGGGCTGTAGGTATGGAGGGAGAGAGAGAGAAGGAGATAGCATTCTCCCCCCTTCAGCAGAGGTCTGGAGGGAGAGAGAGAGAAGGAGAGAGCATTCTCCCCCCTTCAGAAGAGGGCTGGAGGGAGAGAGAGAGAAGGAGAGAGCATTCTCCCCGCTTCAGCAGAGGGCTGGAGGTATGGAGGGAGAGAGAGAGAAGGAGAGAGCATTCTCCCCCCTTCAGCAGAGGTCTGGAGGGAGAGAGAGAGAAGGAAAGAGCTCCAAAGTCTTCAAGTTATAGGGATGACCAGGGCCACAAATTTCCATGCGGGAGTAACAATGACTCTCTTAAGGTGGGAAAATGGCAAAGTCCAGCCTCGGCTGAGAAATTGACAAAGTGAAGAAATTCAATGAAGCGCGGGTAAACGGCGGGAGTAACAATGACTCTCTTAAGGTGGGAAAATGGCAAAGTCCAGCCTCGGCTGAGAAATTGACAAAGTGAAGAAATTCAATGAAGCGCGGGTAAACGGCGGGAGTAACAATGACTCTCTTAAGGTGGGAAAATGGCAAAGTCCAGCCTCGGCTGAGAAATTGACAAAGTGAAGAAATTCAATGAAGCGCGGGTAAACGGCGGGAGTAACAATGACTCTCTTAAGGTGGGAAAATGGCAAAGTCCAGCCTCGGCTGAGAAATTGACAAAGTGAAGAAATTCAATGAAGCGCGGGTAAACGGCGGGAGTAACAATGACTCTCTTAAGGTGGGAAAATGGCAAAGTCCAGCCTCGGCTGAGAAATTGACAAAGTGAAGAAATTCAATGAAGCGCGGGTAAACGGCGGGAGTAACAATGACTCTCTTAAGGTGGGAAAATGGCAAAGTCCAGCCTCGGCTGAGAAATTGACAAAGTGAAGAAATTCAATGAAGCGCGGGTAAACGGCGGGAGTAACAATGACTCTCTTAAGGTGGGAAAATGGCAAAGTCCAGCCTCGGCTGAGAAATTGACAAAGTGAAGAAATTCAATGAAGCGCGGGTAAACGGCGGGAGTAACAATGACTCTCTTAAGGTGGGAAAATGGCAAAGTCCAGCCTCGGCTGAGAAATTGACAAAGTGAAGAAATTCAATGAAGCGCGGGTAAACGGCGGGAGTAACAATGACTCTCTTAAGGTGGGAAAATGGCAAAGTCCATCCTCGGCTGAGAAATTGACAAAGTGAAGAAATTCAATGAAGCGCGGGTAAACGGCGGGAGTAACAATGACTCTCTTAAGGTGGGAAAATGGCAAAGTCCAGCCTCGGCTGAGAAATTGACAAAGTGAAGAAATTCAATGAAGCGCGGTTAAACGGCGGGAGTAACAATGACTCTCTTAAGGTGGGAAAATGGCAAAGTCCAGCCTCGGCTGAGAAATTGACAAAGTGAAGAAATTCAATGAAGCGCGGGTAAACGGCGGGAGTAACAATGACTCTCTTAAGGTGGGAAAATGGCAAAGTCCAGCCTCGGCTGAGAAATTGACAAAGTGAAGAAATTCAATGAAGCGCGGGTAAACGGCGGGAGTAACAATGACTCTCTTAAGGTGGGAAAATGGCAAAGTCCAGCCTCGGCTGAGAAATTGACAAAGTGAAGAAATTCAATGAAGCGCGGGTAAACGGCGGGAGTAACAATGACTCTCTTAAGGTGGGAAAATGGCAAAGTCCAGCCTCGGCTGAGAAATTGACAAAAATGACAAAGTCCCGGTGGAGGGGACCCACAGAACGACATATGGGAGGAACCGCACCACCGAAAATAAAGCACTGCTTTAATCCCCATAGGCGGGAGAGAATCGTCTCCCCGGGACCTCACCCGGGAATCCCGGGCTGCCTCTTCCCGGGATTTTTTTGGGCTCCGGGTAAATCTGAGAAGCGGTCTGTACTATTTCGAACACGTATCGGCGGGTTATAAATTGGGCAGAGTCTCAATGACTGGGTTCCAATGAGGGAATGGACGAGGAGGCCGAGGGGCTGCGTCCTCAACCCCGAGATGGTGCCCCGGCTCAGGAACGGAGCGAGCATTCCCCCCCCTTCAGCAGAGGGCTGGAGGTATGGAGGGAGAGAGAGAGAAGGAGAGAGCATTCTCCCCGCTTCAGCAGAGGTCTGGAGGGCTGGAGGGAGAGAGAGAGAAGGAGAGAGCATTCTCCCCCCTTCAGAAGAAGGCTGGAGGTATGGAGGGAGAGAGAGAGAAGGAGATAGCATTCTCCCCCCTTCAGAAGAGGGCTGGAGGTATGGAGGGAGAGAGAGAGAAGGAGATAGCATTCTCCCCCCTTCAGAAGAGGGCTGGAGGGAGAGAGAGAGAAGGAGAGAGCATTCTCCCCCCTTCAGAAGAGGGCTGGAGGGAGAGAGAGAGAAGGAGAGAGCATTCTCCCCCCTTCAGAAGAGGGCTGGAGGTATGGAGGGAGAGAGAGAGAAGGAGATAGCATTCTCCCCCCTTCAGAAGAGGGCTGGAGGGAGAGAGAGAGAAGGAGAGAGCATTCTCCCCCCTTCAGAAGAGGGCTGGAGGGAGAGAGAGAGAAGGAGAGAGCATTCTCCCCCCTTCAGAAGAGGGCTGTAGGTATGGAGGGAGAGAGAGAGAAGGAGATAGCATTCTCCCCCCTTCAGCAGAGGTCTGGAGGGAGAGAGAGAGAAGGAGAGAGCATTCTCCCCCCTTCAGAAGAGGGCTGGAGGGAGAGAGAGAGAAGGAGAGAGCATTCTCCCCGCTTCAGCAGAGGGCTGGAGGTATGGAGGGAGAGAGAGAGAAGGAGAGAGCATTCTCCCCCCTTCAGCAGAGGTCTGGAGGGAGAGAGAGAGAAGGAAAGAGCTCCAAAGTCTTCAAGTTATAGGGATGACCAGGGCCACAAATTTCCATGCGGGAGTAACAATGACTCTCTTAAGGTGGGAAAATGGCAAAGTCCAGCCTCGGCTGAGAAATTGACAAAGTGAAGAAATTCAATGAAGCGCGGGTAAACGGCGGGAGTAACAATGACTCTCTTAAGGTGGGAAAATGGCAAAGTCCAGCCTCGGCTGAGAAATTGACAAAGTGAAGAAATTCAATGAAGCGCGGGTAAACGGCGGGAGTAACAATGACTCTCTTAAGGTGGGAAAATGGCAAAGTCCAGCCTCGGCTGAGAAATTGACAAAGTGAAGAAATTCAATGAAGCGCGGGTAAACGGCGGGAGTAACAATGACTCTCTTAAGGTGGGAAAATGGCAAAGTCCAGCCTCGGCTGAGAAATTGACAAAGTGAAGAAATTCAATGAAGCGCGGGTAAACGGCGGGAGTAACAATGACTCTCTTAAGGTGGGAAAATGTCAAAGTCCAGCCTCGGCTGAGAAATTGACAAAGTGAAGAAATTCAATGAAGCGCGGGTAAACGGCGTGAGTAACAATGACTCTCTTAAGGTGGGAAAATGGCAAAGTCCAGCCTCGGCTGAGAAATTGACAAAGTGAAGAAATTCAATGAAGCGCGGGTAAACGGCGGGAGTAACAATGACTCTCTTAAGGTGGGAAAATGGCAAAGTCCAGCCTCGGCTGAGAAATTGACAAAGTGAAGAAATTCAATGAAGCGCGGGTAAACGGCGGGAGTAACAATGACTCTCTTAAGGTGGGAAAATGGCAAAGTCCAGCCTCGGCTGAGAAATTGACAAAGTGAAGAAATTCAATGAAGCGCGGGTAAACGGCGGGAGTAACAATGACTCTCTTAAGGTGGGAAAATGGCAAAGTCCAGCCTCGGCTGAGAAATTGACAAAAATGACAAAGTCCCGGTGGAGGGGACCCACAGAACGACATATGGGAGGAACCGCACCACCGAAAATAAAGCACTGCTTTAATCCCCATAGGCGGGAGAGAATCGTCTCCCCGGGACCTCACCCGGGAATCCCGGGCTGCCTCTTCCCGGGATTTTTTTGGGCTCCGGGTAAATCTGAGAAGCGGTCTGTACTATTTCGAACACGTATCGGCGGGTTATAAATTGGGCAGAGTCTCAATGACTGGGTTCCAATGAGGGAATGGACGAGGAGGCCGAGGGGCTGCGTCCTCAACCCCGAGATGGTGCCCCGGCTCAGGAACGGAGCGAGCATTCCCCCCCCTTCAGCAGAGGGCTGGAGGTATGGAGGGAGAGAGAGAGAAGGAGAGAGCATTCTCCCCGCTTCAGCAGAGGTCTGGAGGGCTGGAGGGAGAGAGAGAGAAGGAGAGAGCATTCTCCCCCCTTCAGAAGAAGGCTGGAGGTATGGAGGGAGAGAGAGAGAAGGAGATAGCATCCTCCCCCCTTCAGAAGAGGGCTGGAGGTATGGAGGGAGAGAGAGAGAAGGAGATAGCATTCTCCCCCCTTCAGAAGAGGGATGGAGGGAGAGAGAGAGAAGGAGAGAGCATTCTCCCCCCTTCAGAAGAGGGCTGGAGGGAGAGAGAGAGAAGGAGAGAGCATTCTCCCCCCTTCAGAAGAGGGCTGGAGGTATGGAGGGAGAGAGAGAGAAGGAGATAGCATTCTCCCCCCTTCAGAAGAGGGCTGGAGGGAGAGAGAGAGAAGGAGAGAGCATTCTCCCCCCTTCAGAAGAGGGCTGGAGGGAGAGAGAGAGAAGGAGAGAGCATTCTCCCCCCTTCAGAAGAGGGCTGTAGGTATGGAGGGAGAGAGAGAGAAGGAGATAGCATTCTCCCCCCTTCAGCAGAGGTCTGGAGGGAGAGAGAGAGAAGGAGAGAGCATTCTCCCCCCTTCAGAAGAGGGCTGGAGGGAGAGAGAGAGAAGGAGAGAGCATTCTCCCCGCTTCAGCAGAGGGCTGGAGGTATGGAGGGAGAGAGAGAGAAGGAGAGAGCATTCTCCCCCCTTCAGCAGAGGTCTGGAGGGAGAGAGAGAGAAGGAAAGAGCTCCAAAGTCTTCAAGTTATAGGGATGACCAGGGCCACAAATTTCCATGCGGGAGTAACAATGACTCTCTTAAGGTGGGAAAATGGCAAAGTCCAGCCTCGGCTGAGAAATTGACAAAGTGAAGAAATTCAATGAAGCGCGGGTAAACGGCGGGAGTAACAATGACTCTCTTAAGGTGGGAAAATGGCAAAGTCCAGCCTCGGCTGAGAAATTGACAAAGTGAAGAAATTCAATGAAGCGCGGGTAAACGGCGGGAGTAACAATGACTCTCTTAAGGTGGGAAAATGGCAAAGTCCAGCCTCGGCTGAGAAATTGACAAAGTGAAGAAATTCAATGAAGCGCGGGTAAACGGCGGGAGTAACAATGACTCTCTTAAGGTGGGAAAATGGCAAAGTCCAGCCTCGGCTGAGAAATTGACAAAGTGAAGAAATTCAATGAAGCGCGGGTAAACGGCGGGAGTAACAATGACTCTCTTAAGGTGGGAAAATGGCAAAGTCCAGCCTCGGCTGAGAAATTGACAAAGTGAAGAAATTCAATGAAGCGCGGGTAAACGGCGGGAGTAACAATGACTCTCTTAAGGTGGGAAAATGGCAAAGTCCAGCCTCGGCTGAGAAATTGACAAAGTGAAGAAATTCAATGAAGCGCGGGTAAACGGCGGGAGTAACAATGACTCTCTTAAGGTGGGGAAATGGCAAAGTCCAGCCTCGGCTGAGAAATTGACAAAGTGAAGAAATTCAATGAAGCGCGGGTAAACGGCGGGAGTAACAATGACTCTCTTAAGGTGGGAAAATGGCAAAGTCCAGCCTCGGCTGAGAAATTGACAAAGTGAAGAAATTCAATGAAGCGCGGGTAAACGGCCGCCCTGAGAGTCACTAGATAGATAGATAGAGATAGAGACATAATAGATAGATAGATAGATAGACACAGCAGCCAATGAGACTGTTCCTACACAGCAGCCAATGAAGATGTTCCTACACAGCAGCCATTGAGGATGTTCCTACACAGCAGCCAATGAAAATGTTCCTACACAGCAGCCAGATTGTGACATCACAGGGATGCTCTGTGATGTCACAATCTGGCTGCTGTGTAGGAACATTTTCATTGGCTGCTGTGTAGGAACATCCTCAATGGCTGCTGTGTAGGAACATCTTCATGTGCAGGAACATCTTCATCGTCCAGGAAGGGTATAAAAGGGGGCCGCGCCGCCCTGAGAGTCACTAGATAGATAGATAGAGATAGAGACATATAGATAGATAGATAGATAGATAGATAGATAGATAGATAGATAGATAGACACAGCAGCCAATGAGACTGTTCCTACACAGCAGCCAGATTGTGACATCACAGGGATGCTCTGTGATGTCACAATCTGGCTGCTGTGTAGGAACATTTTCATTGGCTGCTGTGTAGGAACATCCTCAATGGCTGCTGTGTAGGAACATCTTCATGTGCAGGAACATCTTCATCGTCCAGGAAGGGTATAAAAGGGGGCTGCGCCGCCCTGAGAGTCACTAGATAGATAGATAGAGATAGAGACATATAGATAGATAGATAGATAGATAGATAGATAGATAGATAGATAGATAGATAGACACAGCAGCCAATGAGACTGTTCCTACACAGCAGCCAATTAAGATGTTCCTACACAGCAGCCATTGAGGATGTTCCTACACAGCAGCCAATGAAAATGTTCCTACACAGCAGCCAGATTGTGACATCACAGGGATGCTCTGTGATGTCACAATCTGGCTGCTGTGTAGGAACATTTTCATTGGCTGCTGTGTAGGAACATCCTCAATGGCTGCTGTGTAGGAACATCTTCATGTGCAGGAACATCTTCATCGTCCAGGAAGGGTATAAAAGGGGGCCGCGCCGCCCTGAGAGTCACTAGATAGATAGATAGAGATAGAGACAGATAGATAGATAGATAGATAGATAGATAGATTGATAGATTGATAGATAGACACAGCAGCCAATGAGACTGTTCCTACACAGCAGCCAATGAAGATGTTCCTACATATCAGCCATTGAGGATGTTCCTACACAGCAGCCAATGAAAATGTTCTTACACAGCAGCCAGATTGTGACATCACAGGGATGCTCTGTGATGTCACAATCTGGATGCTGTGTAGGAACATTTTCATTGGCTGCTGTGTAGGAACATCCTCAATGGCTGATATGTAGGAACATCTTCATTGGCTGCTGTGTAGAAACAGTCTCATTGGCTGCTGTGTAGGAACATCTTCATGTGCAGGAACATCTTCATCGTCCAGGAAGGGTATAAAAGGGGGCCGCGCCGCCCTGAGAGTCACTAGAAAGATAGATAGAGATAGAGACAGATAGATAGATAGATAGATAGATAGATAGATAGATAGATAGATAGATAGATAGATAGATAGACACAGCAGCCAATGAGACTGTTCCTACACAGCAGCCAGATTGTGACATCACAGGGATGCTCTGTGATGTCACAATCTGGCTGCTGTGTAGGAACATTTTCATTGGCTGCTGTGTAGGAACATCCTCAATGGCTGCTGTGTAGGAACATCTTCATGTGCAGGAACATCTTCATCGTCCAGGAAGGGTATAAAAGGGGGCCGCGCCGCCCTGAGAGTCACTAGATAGATAGATAGAGATAGAGACATATAGATAGATAGATAGATAGATAGATAGATAGATAGATAGACACAGCAGCCAATGAGACTGTTCCTACACAGCAGCCAATGAAGATGTTCCTACACAGCAGCCATTGAGGATGTTCCTACACAGCAGCCAATGAAAATGTTCCTACACAGCAGCCAGATTGTGACATCACAGGGATGCTCTGTGATGTCACAATCTGGCTGCTGTGTAGGAACATTTTCATTGGCTGCTGTGTAGGAACATCCTCAATGGCTGCTGTGTAGGAACATCTTCATGTGCAGGAACATCTTCATCGTCCAGGAAGGGTATAAAAGGGGGCCGCGCCGCCCTGAGAGTCACTAGATAGATAGATAGAGATAGAGACAGATAGATAGATAGATAGATAGATAGATAGATAGATAGATTGATAGATTGATAGATAGACACAGCAGCCAATGAGACTGTTCCTACACAGCAGCCAATGAAGATGTTCCTACATATCAGCCATTGAGGATGTTCCTACACAGCAGCCAATGAAAATGTTCTTACACAGCAGCCAGATTGTGACATCACAGGGATGCTCTGTGATGTCACAATCTGGATGCTGTGTAGGAACATTTTCATTGGCTGCTGTGTAGGAACATCCTCAATGGCTGATATGTAGGAACATCTTCATTGGCTGCTGTGTAGAAACAGTCTCATTGGCTGCTGTGTAGGAACATCTTCATGTGCAGGAACATCTTCATCGTCCAGGAAGGGTATAAAAGGGGGCCGCGCCGCCCTGAGAGTCACTAGAAAGATAGATAGAGATAGAGACAGATAGATAGATAGATAGATAGATAGATAGATAGATAGATAGATAGATAGATAGATAGATAGATAGATAGATAGACACAGCAGCCAATGAGACTGTTCCTACACAGCAGCCAGATTGTGACATCACAGGGATGCTCTGTGATGTCACAATCTGGCTGCTGTGTAGGAACATTTTCATTGGCTGCTGTGTAGGAACATCCTCAATGGCTGCTGTGTAGGAACATCTTCATGTGCAGGAACATCTTCATCGTCCAGGAAGGGTATAAAAGGGGGCCGCGCCGCCCTGAGAGTCACTAGATAGATAGACAGAGATAGAGACATATAGATAGATAGATAGATAGATAGATAGATAGATAGATAGATAGATAGATAGATAGACACAGCAGCCAATGAGACTGTTCCTACACAGCAGCCAATGAAGATGTTCCTACACAGCAGCCATTGAGGATGTTCCTACACAGCAGCCAATGAAAATGTTCTTACACAGCAGCCAGATTGTGACATCACAGGGATGCTCTGTGATGTCACAATCTGGCTGCTGTGTAGGAACATTTTCATTGGCTGCTGTGTAGGAACATCCTCAATGGCTGCTGTGTAGGAACATCTTCATGTGCAGGAACATCTTCATCGTCCAGGAAGGGTATAAAAGGGGGCCGCGCCGCCCTGAGAGTCACTAGATAGATAGATAGAGATAGAGACATATAGATAGATAGATAGATAGATAGATAGATAGATAGATAGATGGATAGATAGATAGATAGATAGATAGATAGACACAGCAGCCAATGAGACTGTTCCTACACAGCAGCCAGATTGTGACATCACAGGGATGCTCTGTGATGTCACAATCTGGCTGCTGTGTAGGAACATTTTCATTGGCTGCTGTGTAGGAACATCCTCAATGGCTGCTGTGTAGGAACATCTTCATGTGCAGGAACATCTTCATCGTCCAGGAAGGGTATAAAAGGGGGCCGCGCCGCCCTGAGAGTCACTAGATAGATAGATAGAGATAGAGACATATAGATAGATAGATAGATAGATAGATAGATAGATAGATAGATAGATAGATAGATAGATAGATAGATAGATAGATAGATAGATAGATGGATAGATAGATAGATAGATAGATAGATAGATAGATAGATAGATAGATAGATAGATGGATAGATAGATAGATAGATAGATAGATAGATAGACACAGCAGCCAATGAGACTGTTCCTACACAGCAGCCAGATTGTGACATCACAGGGATGCTCTGTGATGTCACAATCTGGCTGCTGTGTAGGAACATTTTCATTGGCTGCTGTGTAGGAACATCCTCAATGGCTGCTGTGTAGGAACATCTTCATGTGCAGGAACATCTTCATCGTCCAGGAAGGGTATAAAAGGGGGCTGCGCCGCCCTGAGAGTCACTAGATAGATAGATAGAGATAGAGACATATAGATAGATAGATAGATAGATAGATAGATAGACACAGCAGCCAATGAGACTGTTCCTACACAGCAGCCAATTAAGATGTTCCTACACAGCAGCCATTGAGGATGTTCCTACACAGCAGCCAATGAAAATGTTCCTACACAGCAGCCAGATTGTGACATCACAGGGATGCTCTGTGATGTCACAATCTGGCTGCTGTGTAGGAACATTTTCATTGGCTGCTGTGTAGGAACATCCTCAATGGCTGCTGTGTAGGAACATCTTCATGTGCAGGAACATCTTCATCGTCCAGGAAGGGTATAAAAGGGGGCCGCGCCGCCCTGAGAGTCACTAGATAGATAGATAGAGATAGAGACAGACAGATAGATAGATAGATAGATAGATAGATAGATAGATAGATAGATTGATAGATAGACACAGCAGCCAATGAGACTGTTCCTACACAGCAGCCAATGAAGATGTTCCTACATATCAGCCATTGAGGATGTTCCTACACAGCAGCCAATGAAAATGTTCTTACACAGCAGCCAGATTGTGACATCACAGGGATGCTCTGTGATGTCACAATCTGGATGCTGTGTAGGAACATTTTCATTGGCTGCTGTGTAGGAACATCCTCAATGGCTGATATGTAGGAACATCTTCATTGGCTGCTGTGTAGAAACAGTCTCATTGGCTGCTGTGTAGGAACATCTTCATGTGCAGGAACATCTTCATCGTCCAGGAAGGGTATAAAAGGGGGCCGCGCCGCCCTGAGAGTCACTAGAAAGATAGATAGAGATAGAGACATATAGATAGATAGATAGATAGATAGATAGATAGATAGATAGATAGATAGATAGATAGATAGATAGATAGATAGATAGATAGACACAGCAGCCAATGAGACTGTTCCTACACAGCAGCCAGATTGTGACATCACAGGGATGCTCTGTGATGTCACAATCTGGCTGCTGTGTAGGAACATTTTCATTGGCTGCTGTGTAGGAACATCCTCAATGGCTGCTGTGTAGGAACATCTTCATGTGCAGGAACATCTTCATCGTCCAGGAAGGGTATAAAAGGGGGCCGCGCCGCCCTGAGAGTCACTAGATAGATAGATAGAGATAGAGACATATAGATAGATAGATAGATAGATAGATAGATAGATAGATAGATAGATAGATAGATAGATAGATAGATAGATAGATAGATAGATAGACACAGCAGCCAATGAGACTGTTCCTACACAGCAGCCAATGAAGATGTTCCTACACAGCAGCCATTGAGGATTTTCCTACACAGCAGCCAATGAAAATGTTCTTACACAGCAGCCAGATTGTGACATCACAGGGATGCTCTGTGATGTCACAATCTGGCTGCTGTGTAGGAACATTTTCATTGGCTGCTGTGTAGGAACATCCTCAATGGCTGCTGTGTAGGAACATCTTCATGTGCAGGAACATCTTCATCGTCCAGGAAGGGTATAAAAGGGGGCCGCACCGCCCTGAGAGTCACTAGATAGATAGATAGAGATAGAGACATATAGATAGATAGATAGATAGATAGATAGATAGATAGATAGATAGATAGATAGATAGATAGATAGATAGACACAGCAGCCAATGAGACTGTTCCTACACAGCAGCCAATGAAGATGTTCCTACACAGCAGCCATTGAGGATGTTCCTACACATCAGCCAATGAAAATGTTCCTACACAGCAGCCAGATTGTGACATCACAGGGATGCTCTGTGATGTCACAATCTGGCTGCTGTGTAGGAACATTTTCATTGGCTGCTGTGTAGGAACATCCTCAATGGCTGCTGTGTAGGAACATCTTCATGTGCAGGAACATCTTCATCGTCCAGGAAGGGTATAAAAGGGGGCCGCGCCGCCCTGAGAGTCACTAGATAGATAGATAGAGATAGAGACATATAGATAGATAGATAGATAGATAGATAGATAGATAGATAGATAGATAGATAGATGGATAGATAGATAGATAGATAGATAGATAGATAGATAGACACAGCAGCCAATGAGACTGTTCCTACACAGCAGCCAGATTGTGACATCACAGGGATGCTCTGTGATGTCACAATCTGGCTGCTGTGTAGGAACATTTTCATTGGCTGCTGTGTAGGAACATCCTCAATGGCTGCTGTGTAGGAACATCTTCATGTGCAGGAACATCTTCATCGTCCAGGAAGGGTATAAAAGGGGGCTGCGCCGCCCTGAGAGTCACTAGATAGATAGATAGAGATAGAGACATATAGATAGATAGATAGATAGATAGATAGATAGATAGATAGATAGATAGATAGACACAGCAGCCAATTAAGATGTTCCTACACAGCAGCCATTGAGGATGTTCCTACACAGCAGCCAATGAAAATGTTCCTACACAGCAGCCAGATTGTGACATCACAGGGATGCTCTTTGATGTCACAATCTGGCTGCTGTGTAGGAACATTTTCATTGGCTGCTGTGTAGGAACATCCTCAATGGCTGCTGTGTAGGAACATCTTCATGTGCAGGAACATCTTCATCGTCCAGGAAGGGTATAAAAGGGGGCCGCGCCGCCCTGAGAGTCACTAGATAGATAGAGATAGAGACATATAGATAGATAGATAGATAGATAGATAGATAGATAGATAGATAGATAGATAGATAGATAGATAGATTGATAGATTGATAGATAGACACAGCAGCCAATGAGACTGTTCCTACACAGCAGCCAATGAAGATGTTCCTACATATCAGCCATTGAGGATGTTCCTACACAGCAGCCAATGAAAATGTTCTTACACAGCAGCCAGATTGTGACATCACAGGGATGCTCTGTGATGTCACAATCTGGCTGCTGTGTAGGAACATTTTCATTGGCTGCTGTGTAGGAACATCCTCAATGGCTGCTGTGTAGGAACATCTTCATGTGCAGGAACATCTTCATCGTCCAGGAAGGGTATAAAAGGGGGCCGCGCCGCCCTGAGAGTCACTAGATAGATAGATAGAGATAGAGACATATAGATAGATAGATAGATAGATAGATAGATAGATAGATAGATAGATAGATAGATAGATAGACACAGCAGCCAATGAGACTGTTCCTACACAGCAGCCAATGAAGATGTTCCTACACAGCAGCCATTGAGGATGTTCCTACACAGCAGCCAATGAAAATGTTCTTACACAGCAGCCAGATTGTGACATCACAGGGATGCTCTGTGATGTCACAATCTGGCTGCTGTGTAGGAACATTTTCATTGGCTGCTGTGTAGGAACATCCTCAATGGCTGCTGTGTAGGAACATCTTCATGTGCAGGAACATCTTCATCGTCCAGGAAGGGTATAAAAGGGGGCCGCGCCGCCCTGAGAGTCACTAGATAGATAGATAGAGATAGAGACATATAGATAGATAGATAGATAGATAGATAGATAGATAGATAGATAGATAGATAGACACAGCAGCCAATGAGACTGTTCCTACACAGCAGCCAATGAAGATGTTCCTACACAGCAGCCATTGAGGATGTTCCTACACATCAGCCAATGAAAATGTTCCTACACAGCAGCCAGATTGTGACATCACAGGGATGCTCTGTGATGTCACAATCTGGCTGCTGTGTAGGAACATTTTCATTGGCTGCTGTGTAGGAACATCCTCAATGGCTGCTGTGTAGGAACATCTTCATGTGCAGGAACATCTTCATCGTCCAGGAAGGGTATAAAAGGGGGCCGCGCCGCCCTGAGAGTCACTAGATAGATAGATAGAGATAGAGACATATAGATAGATAGATAGATAGATAGATAGATAGATAGATAGATAGATAGATAGATAGATAGATAGATAGATAGATAGATAGATAGATAGATAGATAGATGGATAGATAGATAGATAGATAGATAGACACAGCAGCCAATGAGACTGTTCCTACACAGCAGCCAGATTGTGACATCACAGGGATGCTCTGTGATGTCACAATCTGGCTGCTGTGTAGGAACATTTTCATTGGCTGCTGTGTAGGAACATCCTCAATGGCTGCTGTGTAGGAACATCTTCATGTGCAGGAACATCTTCATCGTCCAGGAAGGGTATAAAAGGGGGCTGCGCCGCCCTGAGAGTCACTAGATAGATAGATAGATAGAGATAGAGACATATAGATAGATAGATAGATAGATAGATAGACACAGCAGCCAATGAGACTGTTCCTACACAGCAGCCAATGAAGATGTTCCTACACAGCAGCCATTGAGGATGTTCCTACACAGCAGCCAATGAAAATGTTCCTACACAGCAGCCAGATTGTGACATCACAGGGATGCTCTGTGATGTCACAATCTGGCTGCTGTGTAGGAACATTTTCATTGGCTGCTGTGTAGGAACATCCTCAATGGCTGCTGTGTAGGAACATCTTCATGTGCAGGAACATCTTCATCGTCCAGGAAGGGTATAAAAGGGGGCCGCGCCGCCCTGAGAGTCACTAGATAGATAGATAGAGATAGAGACATATAGATAGATAGATAGATAGATAGATAGATAGATAGATAGATAGATAGATAGATAGATAGATAGATAGATAGATAGACACAGCAGCCAATGAGACTGTTCCTACACAGCAGCCAGATTGTGACATCACAGGGATGCTCTGTGATGTCACAATCTGGCTGCTGTGTAGGAACATTTTCATTGGCTGCTGTGTAGGAACATCCTCAATGGCTGCTGTGTAGGAACATCTTCATGTGCAGGAACATCTTCATCGTCCAGGAAGGGTATAAAAGGGGGCTGCGCCGCCCTGAGAGTCACTAGATAGATAGATAGAGATAGAGACATATAGATAGATAGATAGATAGATAGATAGATAGATAGATAGATAGATAGACACAGCAGCCAATGAGACTGTTCCTACACAGCAGCCAATTAAGATGTTCCTACACAGCAGCCATTGAGGATGTTCCTACACAGCAGCCAATGAAAATGTTCCTACACAGCAGCCAGATTGTGACATCACAGGGATGCTCTGTGATGTCACAATCTGGCTGCTGTGTAGGAACATTTTCATTGGCTGCTGTGTAGGAACATCCTCAATGGCTGCTGTGTAGGAACATCTTCATGTGCAGGAACATCTTCATCGTCCAGGAAGGGTATAAAAGGGGGCCGCGCCGCCCTGAGAGTCACTAGATAGATAGATAGAGATAGAGACAGATAGATAGATAGATAGATAGATAGATAGATTGATAGATTGATAGATAGACACAGCAGCCAATGAGACTGTTCCTACACAGCAGCCAATGAAGATGTTCCTACATATCAGCCATTGAGGATGTTCCTACACAGCAGCCAATGAAAATGTTCTTACACAGCAGCCAGATTGTGACATCACAGGGATGCTCTGTGATGTCACAATCTGGATGCTGTGTAGGAACATTTTCATTGGCTGCTGTGTAGGAACATCCTCAATGGCTGATATGTAGGAACATCTTCATTGGCTGCTGTGTAGAAACAGTCTCATTGGCTGCTGTGTAGGAACATCTTCATGTGCAGGAACATCTTCATCGTCCAGGAAGGGTATAAAAGGGGGCCGCGCCGCCCTGAGAGTCACTAGAAAGATAGATAGAGATAGAGACAGATAGATAGATAGATAGATAGATAGATAGATAGATAGATAGATAGATAGATAGACACAGCAGCCAATGAGACTGTTCCTACACAGCAGCCAGATTGTGACATCACAGGGATGCTCTGTGATGTCACAATCTGGCTGCTGTGTAGGAACATTTTCATTGGCTGCTGTGTAGGAACATCCTCAATGGCTGCTGTGTAGGAACATCTTCATGTGCAGGAACATCTTCATCGTCCAGGAAGGGTATAAAAGGGGGCCGCGCCGCCCTGAGAGTCACTAGATAGATAGATAGAGATAGAGACATATAGATAGATAGATAGATAGATAGATAGATAGATAGATAGATAGATAGACACAGCAGCCAATGAGACTGTTCCTACACAGCAGCCAATGAAGATGTTCCTACACAGCAGCCATTGAGGATGTTCCTACACAGCAGCCAATGAAAATGTTCCTACACAGCAGCCAGATTGTGACATCACAGGGATGCTCTGTGATGTCACAATCTGGCTGCTGTGTAGGAACATTTTCATTGGCTGCTGTGTAGGAACATCCTCAATGGCTGCTGTGTAGGAACATCTTCATGTGCAGGAACATCTTCATCGTCCAGGAAGGGTATAAAAGGGGGCCGCGCCGCCCTGAGAGTCACTAGATAGATAGATAGAGATAGAGACAGATAGATAGATAGATAGATAGATAGATAGATTGATAGATTGATAGATAGACACAGCAGCCAATGAGACTGTTCCTACACAGCAGCCAATGAAGATGTTCCTACATATCAGCCATTGAGGATGTTCCTACACAGCAGCCAATGAAAATGTTCTTACACAGCAGCCAGATTGTGACATCACAGGGATGCTCTGTGATGTCACAATCTGGATGCTGTGTAGGAACATTTTCATTGGCTGCTGTGTAGGAACATCCTCAATGGCTGATATGTAGGAACATCTTCATTGGCTGCTGTGTAGAAACAGTCTCATTGGCTGCTGTGTAGGAACATCTTCATGTGCAGGAACATCTTCATCGTCCAGGAAGGGTATAAAAGGGGGCCGCGCCGCCCTGAGAGTCACTAGAAAGATAGATAGAGATAGAGACAGATAGATAGATAGATAGATAGATAGATAGATAGATAGATAGATAGATAGATAGATAGATAGATAGACACAGCAGCCAATGAGACTGTTCCTACACAGCAGCCAGATTGTGACATCACAGGGATGCTCTGTGATGTCACAATCTGGCTGCTGTGTAGGAACATTTTCATTGGCTGCTGTGTAGGAACATCCTCAATGGCTGCTGTGTAGGAACATCTTCATGTGCAGGAACATCTTCATCGTCCAGGAAGGGTATAAAAGGGGGCCGCGCCGCCCTGAGAGTCACTAGATAGATAGATAGAGATAGAGACATATAGATAGATAGATAGATAGATAGATAGATAGATAGATAGATAGATAGATAGACACAGCAGCCAATGAGACTGTTCCTACACAGCAGCCAATGAAGATGTTCCTACACAGCAGCCATTGAGGATGTTCCTACACAGCAGCCAATGAAAATGTTCTTACACAGCAGCCAGATTGTGACATCACAGGGATGCTCTGTGATGTCACAATCTGGCTGCTGTGTAGGAACATTTTCATTGGCTGCTGTGTAGGAACATCCTCAATGGCTGCTGTGTAGGAACATCTTCATGTGCAGGAACATCTTCATCGTCCAGGAAGGGTATAAAAGGGGGCCGCGCCGCCCTGAGAGTCACTAGATAGATAGATAGAGATAGAGACATATAGATAGATAGATAGATAGATAGATAGATAGATAGATGGATAGATAGATAGATAGATAGATAGACACAGCAGCCAATGAGACTGTTCCTACACAGCAGCCAGATTGTGACATCACAGGGATGCTCTGTGATGTCACAATCTGGCTGCTGTGTAGGAACATTTTCATTGGCTGCTGTGTAGGAACATCCTCAATGGCTGCTGTGTAGGAACATCTTCATGTGCAGGAACATCTTCATCGTCCAGGAAGGGTATAAAAGGGGGCCGCGCCGCCCTGAGAGTCACTAGATAGATAGATAGAGATAGAGACATATAGATAGATAGATAGATAGATAGATAGATAGATAGATAGATAGATAGATAGATAGATAGATGGATAGATAGATAGATAGATAGATAGATAGATAGATAGATAGATAGATAGATGGATAGATAGATAGATAGATAGATAGATAGATAGACACAGCAGCCAATGAGACTGTTCCTACACAGCAGCCAGATTGTGACATCACAGGGATGCTCTGTGATGTCACAATCTGGCTGCTGTGTAGGAACATTTTCATTGGCTGCTGTGTAGGAACATCCTCAATGGCTGCTGTGTAGGAACATCTTCATGTGCAGGAACATCTTCATCGTCCAGGAAGGGTATAAAAGGGGGCTGCGCCGCCCTGAGAGTCACTAGATAGATAGATAGAGATAGAGACATATAGATAGATAGATAGATAGATAGATAGATAGATAGATAGATAGATAGATAGATAGACACAGCAGCCAATGAGACTGTTCCTACACAGCAGCCAATTAAGATGTTCCTACACAGCAGCCATTGAGGATGTTCCTACACAGCAGCCAATGAAAATGTTCCTACACAGCAGCCAGATTGTGACATCACAGGGATGCTCTGTGATGTCACAATCTGGCTGCTGTGTAGGAACATTTTCATTGGCTGCTGTGTAGGAACATCCTCAATGGCTGCTGTGTAGGAACATCTTCATGTGCAGGAACATCTTCATCGTCCAGGAAGGGTATAAAAGGGGGCCGCGCCGCCCTGAGAGTCACTAGATAGATAGATAGAGATAGAGACAGACAGATAGATAGATAGATAGATAGATAGATAGATAGATAGATAGATAGATAGATAGATAGATAGATAGATAGATAGATAGATTGATAGATAGACACAGCAGCCAATGAGACTGTTCCTACACAGCAGCCAATGAAGATGTTCCTACATATCAGCCATTGAGGATGTTCCTACACAGCAGCCAATGAAAATGTTCTTACACAGCAGCCAGATTGTGACATCACAGGGATGCTCTGTGATGTCACAATCTGGATGCTGTGTAGGAACATTTTCATTGGCTGCTGTGTAGGAACATCCTCAATGGCTGATATGTAGGAACATCTTCATTGGCTGCTGTGTAGAAACAGTCTCATTGGCTGCTGTGTAGGAACATCTTCATGTGCAGGAACATCTTCATCGTCCAGGAAGGGTATAAAAGGGGGCCGCGCCGCCCTGAGAGTCACTAGAAAGATAGATAGAGATAGAGACATATAGATAGATAGATAGATAGATAGATAGATAGATAGATAGATAGATAGATAGATAGATAGACACAGCAGCCAATGAGACTGTTCCTACACAGCAGCCAGATTGTGACATCACAGGGATGCTCTGTGATGTCACAATCTGGCTGCTGTGTAGGAACATTTTCATTGGCTGCTGTGTAGGAACATCCTCAATGGCTGCTGTGTAGGAACATCTTCATGTGCAGGAACATCTTCATCGTCCAGGAAGGGTATAAAAGGGGGCCGCGCCGCCCTGAGAGTCACTAGATAGATAGATAGAGATAGAGACATATAGATAGATAGATAGATAGATAGATAGATAGATAGATAGATAGATAGATAGATAGACACAGCAGCCAATGAGACTGTTCCTACACAGCAGCCAATGAAGATGTTCCTACACAGCAGCCATTGAGGATTTTCCTACACAGCAGCCAATGAAAATGTTCTTACACAGCAGCCAGATTGTGACATCACAGGGATGCTCTGTGATGTCACAATCTGGCTGCTGTGTAGGAACATTTTCATTGGCTGCTGTGTAGGAACATCCTCAATGGCTGCTGTGTAGGAACATCTTCATGTGCAGGAACATCTTCATCGTCCAGGAAGGGTATAAAAGGGGGCCGCACCGCCCTGAGAGTCACTAGATAGATAGATAGAGATAGAGACATATAGATAGATAGATAGATAGATAGATAGATAGATAGATAGATAGATAGATAGATAGATAGATAGATAGATAGACACAGCAGCCAATGAGACTGTTCCTACACAGCAGCCAATGAAGATGTTCCTACACAGCAGCCATTGAGGATGTTCCTACACATCAGCCAATGAAAATGTTCCTACACAGCAGCCAGATTGTGACATCACAGGGATGCTCTGTGATGTCACAATCTGGCTGCTGTGTAGGAACATTTTCATTGGCTGCTGTGTAGGAACATCCTCAATGGCTGCTGTGTAGGAACATCTTCATGTGCAGGAACATCTTCATCGTCCAGGAAGGGTATAAAAGGGGGCCGCGCCGCCCTGAGAGTCACTAGATAGATAGATAGAGATAGAGACATATAGATAGATAGATAGATAGATAGATAGATAGATAGATAGATAGATAGATAGATAGATAGATAGATGGATAGATAGATAGATAGATAGATAGATAGATAGATAGATAGACACAGCAGCCAATGAGACTGTTCCTACACAGCAGCCAGATTGTGACATCACAGGGATGCTCTGTGATGTCACAATCTGGCTGCTGTGTAGGAACATTTTCATTGGCTGCTGTGTAGGAACATCCTCAATGGCTGCTGTGTAGGAACATCTTCATGTGCAGGAACATCTTCATCGTCCAGGAAGGGTATAAAAGGGGGCTGCGCCGCCCTGAGAGTCACTAGATAGATAGATAGAGATAGAGACATATAGATAGATAGATAGATAGATAGATAGATAGATAGATAGATAGATAGACACAGCAGCCAATGAGACTGTTCCTACACAGCAGCCAATTAAGATGTTCCTACACAGCAGCCATTGAGGATGTTCCTACACAGCAGCCAATGAAAATGTTCCTACACAGCAGCCAGATTGTGACATCACAGGGATGCTCTTTGATGTCACAATCTGGCTGCTGTGTAGGAACATTTTCATTGGCTGCTGTGTAGGAACATCCTCAATGGCTGCTGTGTAGGAACATCTTCATGTGCAGGAACATCTTCATCGTCCAGGAAGGGTATAAAAGGGGGCCGCGCCGCCCTGAGAGTCACTAGATAGATAGAGATAGAGACATATAGATAGATAGATAGATAGATAGATAGATAGATAGATAGATAGATAGATAGATAGATAGATAGATAGATAGATAGATAGATAGATAGATAGATAGACACAGCAGCCAATGAGACTGTTCCTACACAGCAGCCAATGAAGATGTTCCTACATATCAGCCATTGAGGATGTTCCTACACAGCAGCCAATGAAAATGTTCTTACACAGCAGCCAGATTGTGACATCACAGGGATGCTCTGTGATGTCACAATCTGGCTGCTGTGTAGGAACATTTTCATTGGCTGCTGTGTAGGAACATCCTCAATGGCTGCTGTGTAGGAACATCTTCATGTGCAGGAACATCTTCATCGTCCAGGAAGGGTATAAAAGGGGGCCGCGCCGCCCTGAGAGTCACTAGATAGATAGATAGAGATAGAGACATATAGATAGATAGATAGATAGATAGATAGATAGATAGATAGATAGATAGATAGACACAGCAGCCAATGAGACTGTTCCTACACAGCAGCCAATGAAGATGTTCCTACACAGCAGCCATTGAGGATGTTCCTACACAGCAGCCAATGAAAATGTTCTTACACAGCAGCCAGATTGTGACATCACAGGGATGCTCTGTGATGTCACAATCTGGCTGCTGTGTAGGAACATTTTCATTGGCTGCTGTGTAGGAACATCCTCAATGGCTGCTGTGTAGGAACATCTTCATGTGCAGGAACATCTTCATCGTCCAGGAAGGGTATAAAAGGGGGCCGCGCCGCCCTGAGAGTCACTAGATAGATAGATAGATAGAGATAGAGACATATAGATAGATAGATAGATAGATAGATAGATAGATAGATAGATAGATAGATAGACACAGCAGCCAATGAGACTGTTCCTACACAGCAGCCAATGAAGATGTTCCTACACAGCAGCCATTGAGGATGTTCCTACACATCAGCCAATGAAAATGTTCCTACACAGCAGCCAGATTGTGACATCACAGGGATGCTCTGTGATGTCACAATCTGGCTGCTGTGTAGGAACATTTTCATTGGCTGCTGTGTAGGAACATCCTCAATGGCTGCTGTGTAGGAACATCTTCATGTGCAGGAACATCTTCATCGTCCAGGAAGGGTATAAAAGGGGGCCGCGCCGCCCTGAGAGTCACTAGATAGATAGATAGAGATAGAGACATATAGATAGATAGATAGATAGATAGATAGATAGATAGATAGATAGATAGATAGATAGATAGATAGATAGATAGATAGATGGATAGATAGATAGATAGATAGATAGACACAGCAGCCAATGAGACTGTTCCTACACAGCAGCCAGATTGTGACATCACAGGGATGCTCTGTGATGTCACAATCTGGCTGCTGTGTAGGAACATTTTCATTGGCTGCTGTGTAGGAACATCCTCAATGGCTGCTGTGTAGGAACATCTTCATGTGCAGGAACATCTTCATCGTCCAGGAAGGGTATAAAAGGGGGCTGCGCCGCCCTGAGAGTCACTAGATAGATAGATAGATAGAGATAGAGACATATAGATAGATAGATAGATAGATAGATAGATAGATAGACACAGCAGCCAATGAGACTGTTCCTACACAGCAGCCAATTAAGATGTTCCTACACAGCAGCCATTGAGGATGTTCCTACACAGCAGCCAATGAAAATGTTCCTACACAGCAGCCAGATTGTGACATCACAGGGATGCTCTGTGATGTCACAATCTGGCTGCTGTGTAGGAACATTTTCATTGGCTGCTGTGTAGGAACATCCTCAATGGCTGCTGTGTAGGAACATCTTCATGTGCAGGAACATCTTCATCGTCCAGGAAGGGTATAAAAGGGGGCCGCGCCGCCCTGAGAGTCACTAGATAGATAGATAGAGATAGAGACATATAGATAGATAGATAGATAGATAGATAGATAGATAGATAGATAGATAGATAGACACAGCAGCCAATGAGACTGTTCCTACACAGCAGCCAATGAAGATGTTCCTACACAGCAGCCATTGAGGATGTTCCTACACAGCAGCCAATGAAAATGTTCCTACACAGCAGCCAGATTGTGACATCACAGGGATGCTCTGTGATGTCACAATCTGGCTGCTGTGTAGGAACATTTTCATTGGCTGCTGTGTAGGAACATCCTCAATGGCTGCTGTGTAGGAACATCTTCATGTGCAGGAACATCTTCATCGTCCAGGAAGGGTATAAAAGGGGGCCGCGCCGCCCGGAGAGTCACTAGATAGATAGATAGAGATAGAGACATATAGATAGATAGATAGATAGATAGATAGATTGATAGATAGATAGATAGATAGATAGATAGATAGATAGATAGATAGATAGATAGACACAGCAGCCAATGAGACTGTTCCTACACAGCAGCCAATGAAGATGTTCCTACACAGCAGCCATTGAGGATGTTCCTACACAGCAGCCAATGAAAATGTTCCTACACAGCAGCCAGATTGTGACATCACAGGGATGCTCTGTGATGTCACAATCTGGCTGCTGTGTAGGAACATTTTCATTGGCTGCTGTGTAGGAACATCCTCAATGGCTGCTGTGTAGGAACATCTTCATGTGCAGGAACATCTTCATCGTCCAGGAAGGGTATAAAAGGGGGCCGCGCCGCCCTGAGAGTCACTAGATAGATAGATAGAGATAGAGACATATAGATAGATAGATAGATAGATAGATAGATAGATAGACACAGCAGCCAATGAGACTGTTCCTACACAGCAGCCAATGAAGATGTTCCTACACAGCAGCCATTGAGGATGTTCCTACACAGCAGCCAATGAAAATGTTCCTACACAGCAGCCAGATTGTGACATCACAGGGATGCTCTGTGATGTCACAATCTGGCTGCTGTGTAGGAACATTTTCATTGGCTGCTGTGTAGGAACATCCTCAATGGCTGCTGTGTAGGAACATCTTCATGTGCAGGAACATCTTCATCGTCCAGGAAGGGTATAAAAGGGGGCCGCGCCGCCCTGAGAGTCACTAGATAGATAGATAGAGATAGAGACATATAGATAGATAGATAGATAGATAGATAGATAGATAGATAGATAGATAGATTGACACAGCAGCCAATGAGACTGTTCCTACACAGCAGCCAATGAAGATGTTCCTACACAGCAGCCATTGAGGATGTTCCTACACAGCAGCCAATGAAAATGTTCTTACACAGCAGCCAGATTGTGACATCACAGGGATGCTCTGTGATGTCACAATCTGGCTGCTGTGTAGGAACATTTTCATTGGCTGCTGTGTAGGAACATCCTCAATGGCTGCTGTGTAGGAACATCTTCATGTGCAGGAACATCTTCATCGTCCAGGAAGGGTATAAAAGGGGGCCGCGCCGCCCTGAGAGTCACTAGATAGATAGATAGAGATATAGATAGATAGATAGATAGATAGATAGATAGATAGATAGATTGATAGATTGATAGATAGACACAGCAGCCAATGAGACTGTTCCTACACAGCAGCCAATGAAGATGTTCCTACATAGCAGCCATTGAGGATGTTCCTACACAGCAGCCAATGAAAATGTTCTTACACAGCAGCCAGATTGTGACATCACAGGGATGCTCTGTGATGTCACAATCTGGCTGCTGTGTAGGAACATTTTCATTGGCTGCTGTGTAGGAACATCCTCAATGGCTGCTGTGTAGAAACATCTTCATGTGCAGGAACATCTTCATCGTCCAGGAAGGGTATAAAAGGGGGCCGCGCCGCCCTGAGAGTCAGTAGATAGATAGATAGAGATAGAGACATATAGATAGATAGATAGATAGATAGATAGATAGATAGATAGATAGATAGATTGATAGATTGATAGATAGACACAGCAGCCAATGAGACTGTTCCTACACAGCAGCCAATGAAGATGTTCCTACATAGCAGCCATTGAGGAGGTTCCTACACAGCAGCCAATGAAAATGTTCTTACACAGCAGCCAGATTGTGACATCACAGGGATGCTCTGTGATGTCACAATCTGGCTGCTGTGTAGGAACATTTTCATTGGCTGCTGTGTAGGAACATCCTCAATGGCTGCTGTGTAGGAACATCTTCATGTGCAGGAGCATCTTCATCGTCCAGGAAGGGTATAAAAGGGGGCCGCGCCGCCCTGAGAGTCACTAGATAGATAGATAGAGATAGAGACATATAGATAGATAGATAGATAGATAGATAGATAGATAGATAGATAGATAGATAGATAGATAGATAGATAGATAGATAGATAGATAGATAGATAGATAGATAGATAGATAGACACAGCAGCCAATGAGACTGTTCCTACACAGCAGCCAATGAAGATGTTCCTACACAGCAGCCATTGAGGATGTTCCTACACAGCAGCCAATGAAAATGTTCCTACACAGCAGCCAGATTGTGACATCACAGGGATGCTCTGTGATGTCACAATCTGGCTGCTGTGTAGGAACATTTTCATTGGCTGCTGTGTAGGAACATCCTCAATGGCTGCTGTGTAGGAACATCTTCATGTGCAGGAACATCTTCATCGTCCAGGAAGGGTATAAAAGGGGGCCGCGCCGCCCTGAGAGTCACTAGATAGATAGATAGAGATAGAGACATATAGATAGATAGATAGATAGATAGATAGATAGATAGATAGATAGATAGATAGATAGATTGATAGATTGATAGATTGATAGATAGACACAGCAGCCAATGAGACTGTTCCTACACAGCAGCCAATGAAGATGTTCCTACATAGCAGCCATTGAGGATGTTCCTACACAGCAGCCAATGAAAATGTTCTTACACAGCAGCCAGATTGTGACATCACAGGGATGCTCTGTGATGTCACAATCTGGCTGCTGTGTAGGAACATTTTCATTGGCTGCTGTGTAGGAACATCCTCAATGGCTGCTGTGTAGGAACATCTTCATGTGCAGGAACATCTTCATCGTCCAGGAAGGGTATAAAAGGGGGCCGCGCCGCCCTGAGAGTCACTAGATAGATAGATAGAGATAGAGACATATAGATAGATAGATAGATAGATAGATAGATAGATAGATAGACACAGCAGCCAATGAGACTGTTCCTACACAGCAGCCAATGAAGATGTTCCTACACAGCAGCCATTGAGGATGTTCCTACACAGCAGCCAATGAAAATGTTCCTACACAGCAGCCAGATTGTGACATCACAGGGATGCTCTGTGATGTCACAATCTGGCTGCTGTGTAGGAACATTTTCATTGGCTGCTGTGTAGGAACATCCTCAATGGCTGCTGTGTAGGAACATCTTCATGTGCAGGAACATCTTCATCGTCCAGGAAGGGTATAAAAGGGGGCCGCGCCGCCCTGAGAGTCACTAGATAGATAGATAGAGATAGAGACATATAGATAGATAGATAGATAGATAGATAGATAGATAGATAGATAGATAGATAGATTGATAGATTGATAGATTGATAGATAGACACAGCAGCCAATGAGACTGTTCCTACACAGCAGCCAATGAAGATGTTCCTACATAGCAGCCATTGAGGATGTTCCTACACAGCAGCCAATGAAAATGTTCTTACACAGCAGCCAGATTGTGACATCACAGGGATGCTCTGTGATGTCACAATCTGGCTGCTGTGTAGGAACATTTTCATTGGCTGCTGTGTAGGAACATCCTCAATGGCTGCTGTGTAGGAACATCTTCATGTGCAGGAACATCTTCATCGTCCAGGAAGGGTATAAAAGGGGGCCGCGCCGCCCTGAGAGTCACTAGATAGATAGATAGAGATAGAGACATATAGATAGATAGATAGATAGATAGATAGATAGATAGATAGATAGATAGATAGATAGATAGATTGATAGATTGATAGATTGATAGATAGACACAGCAGCCAATGAGACTGTTCCTACACAGCAGCCAATGAAGATGTTCCTACATAGCAGCCATTGAGGATGTTCCTACACAGCAGCCAATGAAAATGTTCTTACACAGCAGCCAGATTGTGACATCACAGGGATGCTCTGTGATGTCACAATCTGGCTGCTGTGTAGGAACATTTTCATTGGCTGCTGTGTAGGAACATCCTCAATGGCTGCTGTGTAGGAACATCTTCATGTGCAGGAACATCTTCATCGTCCAGGAAGGGTATAAAAGGGGGCCGCGCCGCCCTGAGAGTCACTAGATAGATAGATAGAGATAGAGACATAGATAGATAGATAGATAGATAGATAGATAGATAGATAGATAGATAGATAGATAGATAGATAGATAGATAGATTGATAGACACAGCAGCCAATGAGACTGTTCCTACACAGCAGCCAATGAAGATGTTCCTACACAGCAGCCATTGAGGATGTTCCTACACAGCAGCCAATGAAAATGTTCTTACACAGCAGCCAGATTGTGACATCACAGGGATGCTCTGTGATGTCACAATCTGGCTGCTGTGTAGGAACATTTTCATTGGCTGCTGTGTAGGAACATCCTCAATGGCTGCTGTGTAGGAACATCTTCATGTGCAGGAACATCTTCATCGTCCAATAAGGGTATAAAAGGGGGCCGCGCCGCCCTGAGAGTCACTAGATAGATAGATAGAGATAGAGACAGACAGATAGATAGATAGATAGATAGATAGATTGATAGATAGATAGATAGATAGATAGATAGATAGATAGATAGATAGATAGATAGATAGATAGATAGATAGATAGATAGATAGATAGATAGATAGATAGAAAGATAGATAGATAGATAGATAGATTGATAGATTGATAGATAGACACAGCAGCCAATGAGACTGTTCCTACACAGCAGCCAATGAAGATGTTCCTACACAGCAGCCATTGAGGATGTTCCTACACAGCAGCCAATGAAAATGTTCTTACACAGCAGCCAGATTGTGACATCACAGGGATGCTCTGTGATGTCACAATCTGGCTGCTGTGTAGGAACATTTTCATTGGCTGCTGTGTAGGAACATCCTCAATGGCTGCTGTGTAGGAACATCTTCATGTGCAGGAACATCTTCATCGTCCAGGAAGGGTATAAAAGGGGGCCGCGCCGCCCTGAGAGTCACTAGATAGATAGATAGAGATAGAGACATTAGATAGATAGATAGATAGATAGATAGATAGATAGATAGATAGATAGATAGATAGATAGATAGATAGATAGATAGATTGATAGATTGATAGATTGATAGATAGACACAGCAGCCAATGAGACTGTTCCTACACAGCAGCCAATGAAGATGTTCCTACATAGCAGCCATTGAGGATGTTCCTACACAGCAGCCAATGAAAATGTTCTTACACAGCAGCCAGATTGTGACATCACAGGGATGCTCTGTGATGTCACAATCTGGCTGCTGTGTAGGAACATTTTCATTGGCTGCTGTGTAGGAACATCCTCAATGGCTGCTGTGTAGGAACATCTTCATGTGCAGGAACATCTTCATCGTCCAGGAAGGGTATAAAAGGGGGCCGCGCCGCCCTGAGAGTCACTAGATAGATAGATAGAGATAGAGACATATAGATAGATAGATAGATAGATAGATAGATAGATAGATAGATAGATAGATAGATAGATAGATAGATAGATAGATAGATAGATAGATAGATAGATAGATTGATAGATAGACACAGCAGCCAATGAGACTGTTCCTACACAGCAGCCAATGAAGATGTTCCTACATAGCAGCCATTGAGGATGTTCCTACACAGCAGCCAATGAAAATGTTCTTACACAGCAGCCAGATTGTGACATCACAGGGATGCTCTGTGATGTCACAATCTGGCTGCTGTGTAGGAACATTTTCATTGGCTGCTGTGTAGGAACATCCTCAATGGCTGCTGTGTAGGAACATCTTAATGTGCAGGAACATCTTCATCGTCCAGGAAGGGTATAAAAGGGGGCCGCGCCGCCCTGAGAGTCACTAGATAGATAGATAGAGATAGAGACATATAGATAGATAGATAGATAGATAGATAGATAGATAGACACAGCAGCCAATGAGACTGTTCCTACACAGCAGCCAATGAAGATGTTCCTACACAGCAGCCATTGAGGATGTTCCTACACAGCAGCCAATGAAAATGTTCCTACACAGCAGCCAGATTGTGACATCACAGGGATGCTCTGTGATGTCACAATCTGGCTGCTGTGTAGGAACATTTTCATTAGATGCTGTGTAGGAACATCCTCAATGGCTGCTGTGTAGGAACATCTTCATGTGCAGGAACATCTTCATCGTCCAGGAAGGGTATAAAAGGGGGCCCGCGTCGCCCTGAGAGTCACTAGATAGATAGATAGAGATAGAGACATATAGATAGATAGATAGATAGATAGACAGATAGATAGATAGATAGATAGATAAATAGATAGATAGATAGATAGATAGACACAGCAGCCAATGAGACTGTTCCTACACAGCAGCCAATGAAGATGTTCCTACACAGCAGCCATTGAGGATGTTCCTACACAGCAGCCAATGAAAATGTTCTTACACAGCAGCCAGATTGTGACATCACAGGGATGCTCTGTGATGTCACAATCTGGCTGCTGTGTAGGAACATTTTCATTGGCTGCTGTGTAGGAACATCTTCAATGGCTGCTGTGTAGGAACATCTTCATGTGCAGGAACATCTTCATCGTCCAGGAAGGGTATAAAAGGGGGCCGCGCCGCCCTGAGAGTCACTAGATAGATAGATAGAGATATAGATAGATAGATAGATAGATAGATAGATAGATAGATAGATAGATAGATAGACACAGCAGCCAATGAGACTGTTCCTACACAGCAGCCAATGAAGATGTTCCTACACAGCAGCCATTGAGGATGTTCCTACACAGCAGCCAATGAAAATGTTCCTACACAGCAGCCAGATTGTGACATCACAGGGATGCTCTGTGATGTCACAATCTGGCTGCTGTGTAGGAACATTTTCATTGGCTGCTGTGTAGGAACATCCTCAATGGCTGCTGTGTAGGAACATCTTCATGTGCAGGAACATCTTCATCGTCCAGGAAGGGTATAAAAGGGGGCCGCGCCGCCCTGAGAGTCACTAGATAGATAGATAGAGATAGAGACATATAGATAGATAGATAGATAGATAGATAGATAGATAGATAGATAGATAGATAGATAGATAGATAGATAGATAGATAGATAGACACAGCAGCCAATGAGACTGTTCCTACTCGGCAGCCAATGAAGATGTTCCTACACAGCAGCCATTGAGGATGTTCCTACACAGCAGCCAATGAAAATGTTCTTACACAGCAGCCAGATTGTGACATCACAGGGATGCTCTGTGATGTCACAATCTGGCTGCTGTGTAGGAACATTTTCATTGGCTGCTGTGTAGGAACATCCTCAATGGCTGCTGTGTAGGAACATCTTCATGTGCAGGAACATCTTCATCGTCCAGGAAGGGTATAAAAGGGGGCCGCGCCGCCCTGAGAGTCACTAGATAGATAGATAGATAGAGATAGAGACAGATAGATAGATAGATAGATAGATAGATAGATAGATAGATAGATAGATAGATAGATAGATAGACACAGCAGCCAATGAGACTGTTCCTACACAGCAGCCAATGAAGATGTTCCTACACAGCAGCCAATGAAGATGTTCCTACACAGCAGCCATTGAGGATGTTCCTACACAGCAGCCAATGAAAATGTTCTTACACAGCAGCCAGATTGTGACATCACAGGGATGCTCTGTGATGTCACAATCTGGCTGCTGTTTAGGAACATTTTCATTGGCTGCTGTGTAGGAACATCCTCAATGGCTGCTGTGTAGGAACATCTTCATGTGCAGGAACATCTTCCACGTCCAGGAAGGGTATAAAAGGGGGCCGCGCCGCCCTGAGAGTCACTAGATAGATAGATAGAGATATAGATAGATAGATAGATAGATAGATAGATAGATAGATAGATAGATAGATAGATAGATAGATAGATAGATAGACACAGCAGCCAATGAGACTGTTCCTACACAGCAGCCAATGAAGATGTTCCTACACAGCAGCCATTGAGGATGTTCCTACACAGCAGCCAATGAAAATGTTCCTACACAGCAGCCAGATTGTGACATCACAGGGATGCTCTGTGATGTCACAATCTGGCTGCTGTGTAGGAACATTTTCATTGGCTGCTGTGTAGGAACATCCTCAATGGCTGCTGTGTAGGAACATCTTCATGTGCAGGAACATCTTCATCGTCCAGGAAGGGTATAAAAGGGGGCCGCGCCGCCCTGAGAGTCACTAGATAGATAGATAGAGATATAGATAGATAGATAGATAGATAGATAGATAGATAGATAGATAGATAGATAGATAGATAGATAGATAGATAGATAGATAGATAGATAGATAGATAGATAGATAGATAGACACAGCAGCCAATGAGACTGTTCCTACACAGCAGCCAATGAAGATGTTCCTACACAGCAGCCATTGAGGATGTTCCTACACAGCAGCCAATGAAAATGTTCCTACACAGCAGCCAGATTGTGACATCACAGGGATGCTCTGTGATGTCACAATCTGGCTGCTGTGTAGGAACATTTTCATTGGCTGCTGTGTAGGAACATCCTCAATGGCTGCTGTGTAGGAACATCTTCATGTGCAGGAACATCTTCATCGTCCAGGAAGGGTATAAAAGGGGGCCGCGCCGCCCTGAGAGTCACTAGATAGATAGATAGAGATAGAGACATATAGATAGATAGATAGATAGATAGATAGATAGATAGATAGATAGATAGATAGATAGATAGATAGATAGATAGATAGATAGATAGATAGATAGATAGACACAGCAGCCAATGAGACTGTTCCTACTCGGCAGCCAATGAAGATGTTCCTACACAGCAGCCATTGAGGATGTTCCTACACAGCAGCCAATGAAAATGTTCTTACACAGCAGCCAGATTGTGACATCACAGGGATGCTCTGTGATGTCACAATCTGGCTGCTGTGTAGGAACATTTTCATTGGCTGCTGTGTAGGAACATCCTCAATGGCTGCTGTGTAGGAACATCTTCATGTGCAGGAACATCTTCATCGTCCAGGAAGGGTATAAAAGGGGGCCGCGCCGCCCTGAGAGTCACTAGATAGATAGATAGATAGAGATAGAGACAGATAGATAGATAGATAGATAGATAGATAGATAGATAGATAGATAGATAGACACAGCAGCCAATGAGACTGTTCCTACACAGCAGCCAATGAAGATGTTCCTACACAGCAGCCAATGAAGATGTTCCTACACAGCAGCCATTGAGGATGTTCCTACACAGCAGCCAATGAAAATGTTCTTACACAGCAGCCAGATTGTGACATCACAGGGATGCTCTGTGATGTCACAATCTGGCTGCTGTTTAGGAACATTTTCATTGGCTGCTGTGTAGGAACATCCTCAATGGCTGCTGTGTAGGAACATCTTCATGTGCAGGAACATCTTCCACGTCCAGGAAGGGTATAAAAGGGGGCCGCGCCGCCCTGAGAGTCACTAGATAGATAGATAGATAGATAGATAGATAGATAGATAGATAGATAGATAGATAGATAGATAGATAGATAGATAGACACAGCAGCCAATGAGACTGTTCCTACACAGCAGCCAATGAAGATGTTCCTACACAGCAGCCATTGAGGATGTTCCTACACAGCAGCCAATGAAAATGTTCCTACACAGCAGCCAGATTGTGACATCACAGGGATGCTCTGTGATGTCACAATCTGGCTGCTGTGTAGGAACATTTTCATTGGCTGCTGTGTAGGAACATCCTCAATGGCTGCTGTGTAGGAACATCTTCATGTGCAGGAACATCTTCATCGTCCAGGAAGGGTATAAAAGGGGGCCGCGTCGCCCTGAGAGTCACTAGATAGATAGATAGAGATAGAGACATATAGATAGATAGATAGATAGATAGATAGATAGATAGATAGATAGATAGATAGATAGATAGATAGATAGATAGATAGATAGATAGAAAGATAGATAGATAGACACAGCAGCCAATGAGACTGTTCCTACACAGCAGCCAATGAAGATGTTCCTACACAGCAGCCATTGAGGATGTTCCTACACAGCAGCCAATGAAAATGTTCTTACACAGCAGCCAGATTGTGACATCACAGGGATGCTCTGTGATGTCACAATCTGGCTGCTGTGTAGGAACATTTTCATTGGCTGCTGTGTAGGAACATCCTCAATGGCTGCTGTGTAGGAACATCTTCATGTGCAGGAACATCTTCATCGTCCAGGAAGGGTATAAAAGGGGGCCGCGCCGCCCTGAGAGTCACTAGATAGATAGATAGAGATAAAGACATATAGATAGATAGATATATAGATAGATAGATAGATAGATAGATAGATAGATAGATAGATAAATAGATAGATAGATAGATAGATAGACACAGCAGCCAATGAGACTGTTTCTACACAGCAGCCAATGAAGATGTTCCTACACAGCAGCCATTGAGGATGTTCCTACACAGCAGCCAATGAAAATGTTCTTACACAGCAGCCAGATTGTGACATCACAGGGATGCTCTGTGATGTCACAATCTGGCTGCTGTGTAGGAACATTTTCATTGGCTGCTGTGTAGGAACATCCTCAATGGCTGCTGTGTAGGAACATCTTCATGTGCAGGAACATCTTCATCGTCCAGGAAGGGTATAAAAGGGGGCCGCGCCGCCCTGAGAGTCACTAGATAGATAGATAGAGATATAGATAGATAGATAGATAGATAGATAGATAGATAGATAGACACAGCAGCCAATGAGACTGTTCCTACACAGCAGCCAATGAAGATGTTCCTACACAGCAGCCATTGAGGATGTTCCTACACAGCAGCCAATGAAAATGTTCCTACACAGCAGCCAGATTGTGACATCACAGGGATGCTCTGTGATGTCACAATCTGGCTGCTGTGTAGGAACATTTTCATTGGCTGCTGTGTAGGAACATCCTCAATGGCTGCTGTGTAGGAACATCTTCATGTGCAGGAACATCTTCATCGTCCAGGAAGGGTATAAAAGGGGGCCGCGCCGCCCTGAGAGTCACTAGATAGATAGATAGAGATAGAGACATATAGATAGATAGATAGATAGATAGATAGATAGATAGATAGATAGATAGATAGATAGATAGATAGATAGATAGATAGATAGATAGATAGACACAGCAGCCAATGAGACTGTTCCTACACAGCAGCCAATGAAGATGTTCCTACACAGCAGCCATTGAGGATGTTCCTACACAGCAGCCAATGAAAATGTTCCTACACAGCAGCCAGATTGTGACATCACAGGGATGCTCTGTGATGTCACAATCTGGCTGCTGTGTAGGAACATTTTCATTAGATGCTGTGTAGGAACATCCTCAATGGCTGCTGTGTAGGAACATCTTCATGTGCAGGAACATCTTCATCGTCCAGGAAGGGTATAAAAGGGGGCCGCGTCGCCCTGAGAGTCACTAGATAGATAGATAGAGATAGAGACATATAGATAGATAGATAGATAGATAGACAGATAGATAGATAGATAGATAGATAGATAGATAGATAAATAGATAGATAGATAGATAGATAGATAGATAGATAGATAGACACAGCAGCCAATGAGACTGTTCCTACACAGCAGCCAATGAAGATGTTCCTACACAGCAGCCATTGAGGATGTTCCTACACAGCAGCCAATGAAAATGTTCTTACACAGCAGCCAGATTGTGACATCACAGGGATGCTCTGTGATGTCACAATCTGGCTGCTGTGTAGGAACATTTTCATTGGCTGCTGTGTAGGAACATCTTCAATGGCTGCTGTGTAGGAACATCTTCATGTGCAGGAACATCTTCATCGTCCAGGAAGGGTATAAAAGGGGGCCGCGCCGCCCTGAGAGTCACTAGATAGATAGATAGAGATATAGATAGATAGATAGATAGATAGATAGATAGATAGATAGATAGATAGATAGATAGATAGATAGATAGATAGATAGATAGATAGATAGATAGATAGATAGATAGATAGATAGACACAGCAGCCAATGAGACTGTTCCTACACAGCAGCCAATGAAGATGTTCCTACACAGCAGCCATTGAGGATGTTCCTACACAGCAGCCAATGAAAATGTTCCTACACAGCAGCCAGATTGTGACATCACAGGGATGCTCTGTGATGTCACAATCTGGCTGCTGTGTAGGAACATTTTCATTGGCTGCTGTGTAGGAACATCCTCAATGGCTGCTGTGTAGGAACATCTTCATGTGCAGGAACATCTTCATCGTCCAGGAAGGGTATAAAAGGGGGCCGCGCCGCCCTGAGAGTCACTAGATAGATAGATAGAGATAGAGACATATAGATAGATAGATAGATAGATAGATAGATAGATAGATAGATAGATAGATAGATAGATAGATAGATAGATAGATAGATAGATAGATAGATAGACACAGCAGCCAATGAGACTGTTCCTACTCGGCAGCCAATGAAGATGTTCCTACACAGCAGCCATTGAGGATGTTCCTACACAGCAGCCAATGAAAATGTTCTTACACAGCAGCCAGATTGTGACATCACAGGGATGCTCTGTGATGTCACAATCTGGCTGCTGTGTAGGAACATTTTCATTGGCTGCTGTGTAGGAACATCCTCAATGGCTGCTGTGTAGGAACATCTTCATGTGCAGGAACATCTTCATCGTCCAGGAAGGGTATAAAAGGGGGCCGCGCCGCCCTGAGAGTCACTAGATAGATAGATAGATAGAGATAGAGACAGATAGATAGATAGATAGATAGATAGATAGATAGATAGATAGATAGATAGATAGACACAGCAGCCAATGAGACTGTTCCTACACAGCAGCCAATGAAGATGTTCCTACACAGCAGCCAATGAAGATGTTCCTACACAGCAGCCATTGAGGATGTTCCTACACAGCAGCCAATGAAAATGTTCTTACACAGCAGCCAGATTGTGACATCACAGGGATGCTCTGTGATGTCACAATCTGGCTGCTGTTTAGGAACATTTTCATTGGCTGCTGTGTAGGAACATCCTCAATGGCTGCTGTGTAGGAACATCTTCATGTGCAGGAACATCTTCCACGTCCAGGAAGGGTATAAAAGGGGGCCGCGCCGCCCTGAGAGTCACTAGATAGATAGATAGAGATATAGATAGATAGATAGATAGATAGATAGATAGATAGATAGATAGATAGATAGATAGATAGATAGATAGATAGATAGATAGATAGATAGACACAGCAGCCAATGAGACTGTTCCTACACAGCAGCCAATGAAGATGTTCCTACACAGCAGCCATTGAGGATGTTCCTACACAGCAGCCAATGAAAATGTTCCTACACAGCAGCCAGATTGTGACATCACAGGGATGCTCTGTGATGTCACAATCTGGCTGCTGTGTAGGAACATTTTCATTGGCTGCTGTGTAGGAACATCCTCAATGGCTGCTGTGTAGGAACATCTTCATGTGCAGGAACATCTTCATCGTCCAGGAAGGGTATAAAAGGGGGCCGCGCCGCCCTGAGAGTCACTAGATAGATAGATAGAGATATAGATAGATAGATAGATAGATAGATAGATAGATAGATAGATAGATAGATAGATAGATAGATAGATAGATAGACACAGCAGCCAATGAGACTGTTCCTACACAGCAGCCAATGAAGATGTTCCTACACAGCAGCCATTGAGGATGTTCCTACACAGCAGCCAATGAAAATGTTCCTACACAGCAGCCAGATTGTGACATCACAGGGATGCTCTGTGATGTCACAATCTGGCTGCTGTGTAGGAACATTTTCATTGGCTGCTGTGTAGGAACATCCTCAATGGCTGCTGTGTAGGAACATCTTCATGTGCAGGAACATCTTCATCGTCCAGGAAGGGTATAAAAGGGGGCCGCGCCGCCCTGAGAGTCACTAGTCCTCAATGGCTGCTGTGTAGGAACATCTTCATGTGCAGGAACATCTTCATCGTCCAGGAAGGGTATAAAAGGGGGCCGCGCCGCCCTGAGAGTCACTAGATAGATAGATAGATAGAGATAGAGACAGATAGATAGATAGATAGATAGATAGATAGATAGATAGACACAGCAGCCAATGAGACTGTTCCTACACAGCAGCCAATGAAGATGTTCCTACACAGCAGCCAATGAAGATGTTCCTACACAGCAGCCATTGAGGATGTTCCTACACAGCAGCCAATGAAAATGTTCTTACACAGCAGCCAGATTGTGACATCACAGGGATGCTCTGTTTAGGAACATTTTCATTGGCTGCTGTGTAGGAACATCCTCAATGGCTGCTGTGTAGGAACATCTTCATGTGCAGGAACATCTTCCACGTCCAGGAAGGGTATAAAAGGGGGCCGCGCCGCCCTGAGAGTCACTAGATAGATAGATAGAGATATAGATAGATAGATAGATAGATAGATAGATAGATAGATAGATAGATAGATAGATAGATAGATAGATAGACACAGCAGCCAATGAGACTGTTCCTACACAGCAGCCAATGAAGATGTTCCTACACAGCAGCCATTGAGGATGTTCCTACACAGCAGCCAATGAAAATGTTCCTACACAGCAGCCAGATTGTGACATCACAGGGATGCTCTGTGATGTCACAATCTGGCTGCTGTGTAGGAACATTTTCATTGGCTGCTGTGTAGGAACATCCTCAATGGCTGCTGTGTAGGAACATCTTCATGTGCAGGAACATCTTCATCGTCCAGGAAGGGTATAAAAGGGGGCCGCGTCGCCCTGAGAGTCACTAGATAGATAGATAGAGATAGAGACATATAGATAGATAGATAGATAGATAGATAGATAGATAGATAGATAGATAGATAGATAGATAGATAGATAGATAGATAGATAGAAAGATAGATAGATAGACACAGCAGCCAATGAGACTGTTCCTACACAGCAGCCAATGAAGATGTTCCTACACAGCAGCCATTGAGGATGTTCCTACACAGCAGCCAATGAAAATGTTCTTACACAGCAGCCAGATTGTGACATCACAGGGATGCTCTGTGATGTCACAATCTGGCTGCTGTGTAGGAACATTTTCATTGGCTGCTGTGTAGGAACATCCTCAATGGCTGCTGTGTAGGAACATCTTCATGTGCAGGAACATCTTCATCGTCCAGGAAGGGTATAAAAGGGGGCCGCGCCGCCCTGAGAGTCACTAGATAGATAGATAGAGATAAAGACATATAGATAGATAGATATATAGATAGATAGATAGATAGATAGATAGATAGATAGATAGATAGATAGATAGATAGATAGATAGATAGATAGATAGATAGATAGACACAGCAGCCAATGAGACTGTTCCTACACAGCAGCCAATGAAGATGTTCCTACACAGCAGCCAATGAAGATGTTCCTACACAGCAGCCATTGAGGATGTTCCTACACAGCAGCCAATGAAAATGTTCTTACACAGCAGCCAGATTGTGACATCACAGGGATGCTCTGTGATGTCACAATCTGGCTGCTGTTTAGGAACATTTTCATTGGCTGCTGTGTAGGAACATCCTCAATGGCTGCTGTGTAGGAACATCTTCATGTGCAGGAACATCTTCCACGTCCAGGAAGGGTATAAAAGGGGGCCGCGCCGCCCTGAGAGTCACTAGATAGATAGATAGAGATATAGATAGATAGATAGATAGATAGATAGATAGATAGATAGATAGATAGATAGATAGATAGATAGATAGATAGATAGATAGATAGATAGACACAGCAGCCAATGAGACTGTTCCTACACAGCAGCCAATGAAGATGTTCCTACACAGCAGCCATTGAGGATGTTCCTACACAGCAGCCAATGAAAATGTTCCTACACAGCAGCCAGATTGTGACATCACAGGGATGCTCTGTGATGTCACAATCTGGCTGCTGTGTAGGAACATTTTCATTGGCTGCTGTGTAGGAACATCCTCAATGGCTGCTGTGTAGGAACATCTTCATGTGCAGGAACATCTTCATCGTCCAGGAAGGGTATAAAAGGGGGCCGCGCCGCCCTGAGAGTCACTAGATAGATAGATAGAGATATAGATAGATAGATAGATAGATAGATAGATAGATAGATAGATAGATAGATAGATAGATAGATAGATAGATAGATAGATAGATAGATAGATAGATAGATAGATAGACACAGCAGCCAATGAGACTGTTCCTACACAGCAGCCAATGAAGATGTTCCTACACAGCAGCCATTGAGGATGTTCCTACACAGCAGCCAATGAAAATGTTCCTACACAGCAGCCAGATTGTGACATCACAGGGATGCTCTGTGATGTCACAATCTGGCTGCTGTGTAGGAACATTTTCATTGGCTGCTGTGTAGGAACATCCTCAATGGCTGCTGTGTAGGAACATCTTCATGTGCAGGAACATCTTCATCGTCCAGGAAGGGTATAAAAGGGGGCCGCGCCGCCCTGAGAGTCACTAGATAGATAGATAGAGATAGAGACATATAGATAGATAGATAGATAGATAGATAGATAGATAGATAGATAGATAGATAGATAGATAGATAGATAGATAGATAGATAGATAGATAGATAGATAGACACAGCAGCCAATGAGACTGTTCCTACTCGGCAGCCAATGAAGATGTTCCTACACAGCAGCCATTGAGGATGTTCCTACACAGCAGCCAATGAAAATGTTCTTACACAGCAGCCAGATTGTGACATCACAGGGATGCTCTGTGATGTCACAATCTGGCTGCTGTGTAGGAACATTTTCATTGGCTGCTGTGTAGGAACATCCTCAATGGCTGCTGTGTAGGAACATCTTCATGTGCAGGAACATCTTCATCGTCCAGGAAGGGTATAAAAGGGGGCCGCGCCGCCCTGAGAGTCACTAGATAGATAGATAGATAGAGATAGAGACAGATAGATAGATAGATAGATAGATAGATAGATAGATAGATAGACACAGCAGCCAATGAGACTGTTCCTACACAGCAGCCAATGAAGATGTTCCTACACAGCAGCCAATGAAGATGTTCCTACACAGCAGCCATTGAGGATGTTCCTACACAGCAGCCAATGAAAATGTTCTTACACAGCAGCCAGATTGTGACATCACAGGGATGCTCTGTGATGTCACAATCTGGCTGCTGTTTAGGAACATTTTCATTGGCTGCTGTGTAGGAACATCCTCAATGGCTGCTGTGTAGGAACATCTTCATGTGCAGGAACATCTTCCACGTCCAGGAAGGGTATAAAAGGGGGCCGCGCCGCCCTGAGAGTCACTAGATAGATAGATAGAGATATAGATAGATAGATAGATAGATAGATAGATAGATAGATAGATAGATAGATAGATAGATAGATAGATAGATAGATAGATAGATAGACACAGCAGCCAATGAGACTGTTCCTACACAGCAGCCAATGAAGATGTTCCTACACAGCAGCCATTGAGGATGTTCCTACACAGCAGCCAATGAAAATGTTCCTACACAGCAGCCAGATTGTGACATCACAGGGATGCTCTGTGATGTCACAATCTGGCTGCTGTGTAGGAACATTTTCATTGGCTGCTGTGTAGGAACATCCTCAATGGCTGCTGTGTAGGAACATCTTCATGTGCAGGAACATCTTCATCGTCCAGGAAGGGTATAAAAGGGGGCCGCGTCGCCCTGAGAGTCACTAGATAGATAGATAGAGATAGAGACATATAGATAGATAGATAGATAGATAGATAGATAGATAGATAGATAGATAGATAGATAGATAGATAGAAAGATAGATAGATAGACACATCAGCCAATGAGACTGTTCCTACACAGCAGCCAATGAAGATGTTCCTACACAGCAGCCATTGAGGATGTTCCTACACAGCAGCCAATGAAAATGTTCTTACACAGCAGCCAGATTGTGACATCACAGGGATGCTCTGTGATGTCACAATCTGGCTGCTGTGTAGGAACATTTTCATTGGCTGCTGTGTAGGAACATCCTCAATGGCTGCTGTGTAGGAACATCTTCATGTGCAGGAACATCTTCATCGTCCAGGAAGGGTATAAAAGGGGGCCGCGCCGCCCTGAGAGTCACTAGATAGATAGATAGAGATAAAGACATATAGATAGATAGATATATAGATAGATAGATAGATAGATAGATAGATAGATAGATAAATAGATAGATAGATAGATAGATAGACACAGCAGCCAATGAGACTGTTTCTACACAGCAGCCAATGAAGATGTTCCTACACAGCAGCCATTGAGGATGTTCCTACACAGCAGCCAATGAAAATGTTCTTACACAGCAGCCAGATTGTGACATCACAGGGATGCTCTGTGATGTCACAATCTGGCTGCTGTGTAGGAACATTTTCATTGGCTGCTGTGTAGGAACATCCTCAATGGCTGCTGTGTAGGAACATCTTCATGTGCAGGAACATCTTCATCGTCCAGGAAGGGTATAAAAGGGGGCCGCGCCGCCCTGAGAGTCACTAGATAGATAGATAGAGATATAGATAGATAGATAGATAGATAGATAGATAGATAGATAGACACAGCAGCCAATGAGACTGTTCCTACACAGCAGCCAATGAAGATGTTCCTACACAGCAGCCATTGAGGATGTTCCTACACAGCAGCCAATGAAAATGTTCCTACACAGCAGCCAGATTTTGACATCACAGGGATGCTCTGTGATGTCACAATCTGGCTGCTGTGTAGGAACATTTTCATTGGCTGCTGTGTAGGAACATCCTCAATGGCTGCTGTGTAGGAACATCTTCATGTGCAGGAACATCTTCATCGTCCAGGAAGGGTATAAAAGGGGGCCGCGCCGCCCTGAGAGTCACTAGATAGATAGATAGAGATAGAGACATATAGATAGATAGATAGATAGATAGATAGATAGATAGATAGATAGATAGATAGATAGATAGATAGATAGATAGATAGATAGATAGATAGATAGATAGACACAGCAGCCAATGAGACTGTTCCTACACAGCAGCCAATGAAGATGTTCCTACACAGCAGCCATTGAGGATGTTCCTACACAGCAGCCAATGAAAATGTTCCTACACAGCAGCCAGATTGTGACATCACAGGGATGCTCTGTGATGTCACAATCTGGCTGCTGTGTAGGAACATTTTCATTGGCTGCTGTGTAGGAACATCCTCAATGGCTGCTGTGTAGGAACATCTTCATGTGCAGGAACATCTTCATCGTCCAGGAAGGGTATAAAAGGGGGCCGCGCCGCCCTGAGAGTCACTAGATAGATAGATAGAGATAGAGACATATAGATAGATAGATAGATAGATAGATAGATAGATAGATAGATAGATAGATAGATAGATAGATAGATAGATAGATAGATAGATAGATAGATAGACACAGCAGCCAATGAGACTGTTCCTACACAGCAGCCAATGAAGATGTTCCTACACAGCAGCCATTGAGGATGTTCCTACACAGCAGCCAATGAAAATGTTCCTACACAGCAGCCAGATTGTGACATCACAGGGATGCTCTGTGATGTCACAATCTGGCTGCTGTGTAGGAACATTTTCATTGGCTGCTGTGTAGGAACATCCTCAATGGCTGCTGTGTAGGAACATCTTCATGTGCAGGAACATCTTCATCGTCCAGGAAGGGTATAAAAGGGGGCCGCGCCGCCCTGAGAGTCACTAGATAGATAGATAGAGATAGAGACATATAGATAGATAGATAGATAGATAGATAGATAGATAGATAGATAGATAGATAGATAGATAGATAGATAGATAGATAGATAGATAGATAGATAGATAGATAGATAGACACAGCAGCCAATGAGACTGTTCCTACTCGGCAGCCAATGAAGATGTTCCTACACAGCAGCCATTGAGGATGTTCCTACACAGCAGCCAATGAAAATGTTCTTACACAGCAGCCAGATTGTGACATCACAGGGATGCTCTGTGATGTCACAATCTGGCTGCTGTGTAGGAACATTTTCATTGGCTGCTGTGTAGGAACATCCTCAATGGCTGCTGTGTAGGAACATCTTCATGTGCAGGAACATCTTCATCGTCCAGGAAGGGTATAAAAGGGGGCCGCGCCGCCCTGAGAGTCACTAGATAGATAGATAGAGATAGAGACATATAGATAGATAGATAGATAGATAGATAGATAGATAGATAGATAGATAGATAGATAGATAGATTGATAGATAGATAGATAGATAGATAGATGGATAGATAGATTGATAGATTGATAGATAGACACAGCAGCCAATGAGACTGTTCCTACACAGCAGCCAATGAAGATGTTCCTACATAGCAGCCATTGAGGATGTTCCTACACAGCAGCCAATGAAAATGTTCTTACACAGCAGCCAGATTGTGACATCACAGGGATGCTCTGTGATGTCACAATCTGGCTGCTGTGTAGGAACATTTTCATTGGCTGCTGTGTAGGAACATCCTCAATGGCTGCTGTGTAGGAACATCTTCATGTGCAGGAACATCTTCATCGTCCAGGAAGGGTATAAAAGGGGGCCGCGCCGCCCTGAGAGTCACTAGATAGATAGATAGAGATAGAGACATATAGATAGATAGATAGATAGATAGATAGATAGATAGATAGATAGATAGACACAGCAGCCAATGAGACTGTTCCTACACAGCAGCCAATGAAGATGTTCCTACACAGCAGCCATTGAGGATGTTCCTACACAGCAGCCAATGAAAATGTTCCTACACAGCAGCCAGATTGTGACATCACAGGGATGCTCTGTGATGTCACAATCTGGCTGCTGTGTAGGAACATTTTCATTGGCTGCTGTGTAGGAACATCCTCAATGGCTGCTGTGTAGGAACATCTTCATGTGCAGGAACATCTTCATCGTCCAGGAAGGGTATAAAAGGGGGCCGCGCCGCCCTGAGAGTCACTAGATAGATAGATAGAGATAGAGACATATAGATAGATAGATAGATAGATAGATAGATAGATAGATAGATAGATAGATAGATAGATAGATAGATAGATAGATAGATAGATAGATTGATAGATAGACACAGCAGCCAATGAGACTGTTCCTACACAGCAGCCAATGAAGATGTTCCTACATAGCAGCCATTGAGGATGTTCCTACACAGCAGCCAATGAAAATGTTCTTACACAGCAGCCAGATTGTGACATCACAGGGATGCTCTGTGATGTCACAATCTGGCTGCTGTGTAGGAACATTTTCATTGGCTGCTGTGTAGGAACATCCTCAATGGCTGCTGTGTAGGAACATCTTCATGTGCAGGAACATCTTCATCGTCCAGGAAGGGTATAAAAGGGGGCCGCGCCGCCCTGAGAGTCACTAGATAGATAGATAGAGATAGAGACATATAGATAGATAGATAGATAGATAGATAGATAGATAGATAGATTGATAGATAGATAGATAGATAGATAGATAGATAGATAGATAGATAGATAGATAGATTGATAGATAGACACAGCAGCCAATGAGACTGTTCCTACACAGCAGCCAATGAAGATGTTCCTACATAGCAGCCATTGAGGATGTTCCTACACAGCAGCCAATGAAAATGTTCTTACACAGCAGCCAGATTGTGACATCACAGGGATGCTCTGTGATGTCACAATCTGGCTGCTGTGTAGGAACATTTTCATTGGCTGCTGTGTAGGAACATCCTCAATGGCTGCTGTGTAGGAACATCTTCATGTGCAGGAACATCTTCATCGTCCAGGAAGGGTATAAAAGGGGGCCGCGCCGCCCTGAGAGTCACTAGATAGATAGATAGAGATAGAGACATATAGATAGATAGATAGATAGATAGATAGATAGATAGATAGATAGATAGACACAGCAGCCAATGAGACTGTTCCTACACAGCAGCCAATGAAGATGTTCCTACACAGCAGCCATTGAGGATGTTCCTACACAGCAGCCAATGAAAATGTTCCTACACAGCAGCCAGATTGTGACATCACAGGGATGCTCTGTGATGTCACAATCTGGCTGCTGTGTAGGAACATTTTCATTGGCTGCTGTGTAGGAACATCCTCAATGGCTGCTGTGTAGGAACATCTTCATGTGCAGGAACATCTTCATCGTCCAGGAAGGGTATAAAAGGGGGCCGCGTCGCCCTGAGAGTCACTAGATAGATAGATAGAGATAGAGACATATAGATAGATAAATAGATAGATAGATAGATAGATAGATAGATAGATAGATAGATAGATAGATAGATAGATAGATAGATAGATAGATAGATAAATAGATAGATAGATAGATAGATAGATAGATAGACACAGCAGCCAATGAGACTGTTCCTACACAGCAGCCAATGAAGATGTTCCTACACAGCAGCCATTGAGGATGTTCCTACACAGCAGCCAATGAAAATGTTCTTACACAGCAGCCAGATTGTGACATCACAGGGATGCTCTGTGATGTCACAATCTGGCTGCTGTGTAGGAACATTTTCATTGGCTGCTGTGTAGGAACATCCTCAATGGCTGCTGTGTAGGAACATCTTCATGTGCAGGAACATCTTCATCGTCCAGGAAGGGTATAAAAGGGGGCCGCGTCGCCCTGAGAGTCACTAGATAGATAGATAGAGATAGAGACATATAGATAGATAGATAGATAGATAGATAGATAGATAGATAGATAGATAGATAGATAGATAGATAGATAGAAAGATAGATAGATAGACACAGCAGCCAATGAGACTGTTTCTACACAGCAGCCAATGAAGATGTTCCTACACAGCAGCCATTGAGGATGTTCCTACACAGCAGCCAATGAAAATGTTCTTACACAGCAGCCAGATTGTGACATCACAGGGATGCTCTGTGATGTCACAATCTGGCTGCTGTGTAGGAACATTTTCATTGGCTGCTGTGTAGGAACATCCTCAATGGCTGCTGTGTAGGAACATCTTCATGTGCAGGAACATCTTCATCGTCCAGGAAGGGTATAAAAGGGGGCCGCGCCGCCCTGAGAGTCACTAGATAGATAGATAGAGATATAGATAGATAGATAGATAGATAGATAGATAGATAGATAGATAGACACAGCAGCCAATGAGACTGTTCCTACACAGCAGCCAATGAAGATGTTCCTACACAGCAGCCATTGAGGATGTTCCTACACAGCAGCCAATGAAAATGTTCCTACACAGCAGCCAGATTGTGACATCACAGGGATGCTCTGTGATGTCACAATCTGGCTGCTGTGTAGGAACATTTTCATTGGCTGCTGTGTAGGAACATCCTCAATGGCTGCTGTGTAGGAACATCTTCATGTGCAGGAACATCTTCATCGTCCAGGAAGGGTATAAAAGGGGGCCGCGCCGCCCTGAGAGTCACTAGATAGATAGATAGAGATAGAGACATATAGATAGATAGATAGATAGATAGATAGATAGATAGATAGATAGATAGATAGATAGATAGATAGATAGATAGATAGATAGATAGATAGATAGATAGATAGATAGATAGACACAGCAGCCAATGAGACTGTTCCTACACAGCAGCCAATGAAGATGTTCCTACACAGCAGCCATTGAGGATGTTCCTACACAGCAGCCAATGAAAATCTTCCTACACAGCAGCCAGATTGTGACATCACAGGGATGCTCTGTGATGTCACAATCTGGCTGCTGTGTAGGAACATTTTCATTGGCTGCTGTGTAGGAACATCCTCAATGGCTGCTGTGTAGGAACATCTTCATGTGCAGGAACATCTTCATCGTCCAGGAAGGGTATAAAAGGGGGCCGCGCCGCCCTGAGAGTCACTAGATAGATAGATAGAGATAGAGACATATAGATAGATAGATAGATAGATAGATAGATAGATAGATAGATAGATAGATAGACACAGCAGCCAATGAGACTGTTCCTACACAGCAGCCAATGAAGATGTTCCTACACAGCAGCCATTGAGGATGTTCCTACACAGCAGCCAATGAAAATGTTCCTACACAGCAGCCAGATTGTGACATCACAGGGATGCTCTGTGATGTCACAATCTGGCTGCTGTGTAGGAACATTTTCATTGGCTGCTGTGTAGGAACATCCTCAATGGCTGCTGTGTAGGAACATCTTCATGTGCAGGAACATCTTCATCGTCCAATAAGGGTATAAAAGGGGGCCGCGCCGCCCTGAGAGTCACTAGATAGATAGATAGAGATAGAGACAGATAGATAGATAGATAGATAGATAGATAGATAGATAGATAGATAGATAGATAGATAGATAGATAGATAGATTGATAGATAGATAGATAGATAGATAGATAGATAGATAGATTGATAGATTGATAGATAGACACAGCAGCCAATGAGACTGTTCCTACACAGCAGCCAATGAAGATGTTCCTACACAGCAGCCATTGAGGATGTTCCTACACAGCAGCCAATGAAAATGTTCTTACACAGCAGCCAGATTGTGACATCACAGGGATGCTCTGTGATGTCACAATCTGGCTGCTGTGTAGGAACATTTTCATTGGCTGCTGTGTAGGAACATCCTCAATGGCTGCTGTGTAGGAACATCTTCATGTGCAGGAACATCTTCATCGTCCAGGAAGGGTATAAAAGGGGGCCGCGCCGCCCTGAGAGTCACTAGATAGATAGATAGAGATAGAGACATATAGATAGATAGATAGATAGATAGATAGATAGATAGATAGATAGATAGATAGATAGATAGATAGATAGACACAGCAGCCAATGAGACTGTTCCTACACAGCAGCCAATGAAGATGTTCCTACACAGCAGCCAATGAAGATGTTCCTACACAGCAGCCATTGAGGATGTTCCTACACAGCAGCCAATGAAAATGTTCTTACACAGCAGCCAGATTGTGACATCATAGGGATGCTCTGTGATGTCACAATCTGGCTGCTGTTTAGGAACATTTTCATTGGCTGCTGTGTAGGAACATCCTCAATGGCTGCTGTGTAGGAACATCTTCATGTGCAGGAACATCTTCATCGTCCAGGAAGGGTATAAAAGGGGGCCGCGCCGCCCTGAGAGTCACTAGATAGATAGATAGAGATATAGATAGATAGATAGATAGATAGATAGATAGATAGATAGATAGATAGATAGATAGATAGATAGATAGATAGATAGATAGATAGATAGACACAGCAGCCAATGAGACTGTTCCTACACAGCAGCCAATGAAGATGTTCCTACACAGCAGCCATTGAGGATGTTCCTACACAGCAGCCAATGAAAATGTTCCTACACAGCAGCCAGATTGTGACATCACAGGGATGCTCTGTGATGTCACAATCTGGCTGCTGTGTAGGAACATTTTCATTGGCTGCTGTGTAGGAACATCCTCAATGGCTGCTGTGTAGGAACATCTTCATGTGCAGGAACATCTTCATCGTCCAGGAAGGGTATAAAAGGGGGCCGCGTCGCCCTGAGAGTCACTAGATAGATAGATAGAGATAGAGACATATAGATAGATAGATAGATAGATAGATAGATAGATAGATAGATAGATAGATAGATAGATAGATAGATAGATAGATAGATAGATAGATAGATAGATAGACACAGCAGCCAATGAGACTGTTCCTACACAGCAGCCAATGAAGATGTTCCTACACAGCAGCCAATGAAGATGTTCCTACACAGCAGCCATTGAGGATGTTCCTACACAGCAGCCAATGAAAATGTTCTTACACAGCAGCCAGATTGTGACATCACAGGGATGCTCTGTGATGTCACAATCTGGCTGCTGTTTAGGAACATTTTCATTGGCTGCTGTGTAGGAACATCCTCAATGGCTGCTGTGTAGGAACATCTTCATGTGCAGGAACATCTTCATCGTCCAGGAAGGGTATAAAAGGGGGCCGCGCCGCCCTGAGAGTCACTAGATAGATAGATAGAGATATAGATAGATAGATAGATAGATAGATAGATAGATAGATAGATAGATAGATAGATAGATAGACACAGCAGCCAATGAGACTGTTCCTACACAGCAGCCAATGAAGATGTTCCTACACAGCAGCCATTGAGGATGTTCCTACACAGCAGCCAATGAAAATGTTCCTACACAGCAGCCAGATTGTGACATCACAGGGATGCTCTGTGATGTCACAATCTGGCTGCTGTGTAGGAACATTTTCATTGGCTGCTGTGTAGGAACATCCTCAATGGCTGCTGTGTAGGAACATCTTCATGTGCAGGAACATCTTCATCGTCCAGGAAGGGTATAAAAGGGGGCCGCGTCGCCCTGAGAGTCACTAGATAGATAGATAGAGATAGAGACATATAGATAGATAGATAGATAGATAGATAGATAGATAGATAGATAGATAGATAGATAGATAGATAGATAGATAGATAGACACAGCAGCCAATGAGACTGTTCCTACACAGCAGCCAATGAAGATGTTCCTACACAGCAGCCATTGAGGATGTTCCTACACAGCAGCCAATGAAAATGTTCTTACACAGCAGCCAGATTGTGACATCACAGGGATGCTCTGTGATGTCACAATCTGGCTGCTGTGTAGGAACATTTTCATTGGCTGCTGTGTAGGAACATCCTCAATGGCTGCTGTGTAGGAACATCTTCATGTGCAGGAACATCTTCATCGTCCAGGAAGGGTATAAAAGGGGGCCGCGCCGTCCTGAGAGTCACTAGATAGATAGATAGAGATAGAGACATATAGATAGATAGATAGATAGATAGATAGATAGATAGATAGATAGATAGATAGATAGATAGATAGATAGATAAATAGATAGATAGATAGATAGATAGACACAGCAGCCAATGAGACTGTTTCTACACAGCAGCCAATGAAGATGTTCCTACACAGCAGCCATTGAGGATGTTCCTACACAGCAGCCAATGAAAATGTTCTTACACAGCAGCCAGATTGTGACATCACAGGGATGCTCTGTGATGTCACAATCTGGCTGCTGTGTAGGAACATTTTCATTGGCTGCTGTGTAGGGACATCCTCAATGGCTGCTGTGTAGGAACATCTTCATGTGCAGGAACATCTTCATCGTCCAGGAAGGGTATAAAAGGGGGCCGCGCCGCCCTGAGAGTCACTAGATAGATAGATAGAGATATAGATAGATAGATAGATAGATAGATAGATAGATAGATAGACACAGCAGCCAATGAGACTGTTCCTACACAGCAGCCAATGAAGATGTTCCTACACAGCAGCCATTGAGGATGTTCCTACACAGCAGCCAATGAAAATGTTCCTACACAGCAGCCAGATTGTGACATCACAGGGATGCTCTGTGATGTCACAATCTGGCTGCTGTGTAGGAACATTTTCATTGGCTGCTGTGTAGGAACATCCTCAATGGCTGCTGTGTAGGAACATCTTCATGTGCAGGAACATCTTCATCGTCCAGGAAGGGTATAAAAGGGGGCCGCGCCGCCCTGAGAGTCACTAGATAGATAGATAGATAGAGATAGAGACATATAGATAGATAGATAGATAGATAGATAGATAGATAGATAGATAGATAGATAGATAGATAGATAGATAGATAGATAGATAGATAGATAGACACAGCAGCCAATGAGACTGTTCCTACACAGCAGCCAATGAAGATGTTCCTACACAGCAGCCAATGAAGATGTTCCTACACAGCAGCCATTGAGGATGTTCCTACACAGCAGCCAATGAAAATGTTCTTACACAGCAGCCAGATTGTGACATCACAGGGATGCTCTGTGATGTCACAATCTGGCTGCTGTTTAGGAACATTTTCATTGGCTGCTGTGTAGGAACATCCTCAATGGCTGCTGTGTAGGAACATCTTCATGTGCAGGAACATCTTCATCGTCCAGGAAGGGTATAAAAGGGGGCCGCGCCGCCCTGAGAGTCACTAGATAGATAGATAGAGATATAGATAGATAGATAGATAGATAGATAGATAGATAGATAGATAGATAGATAGATAGATAGATAGATAGATAGATAGATAGATAGATAGATAGATAGATAGACACAGCAGCCAATGAGACTGTTCCTACACAGCAGCCAATGAAGATGTTCCTACACAGCAGCCATTGAGGATGTTCCTACACAGCAGCCAATGAAAATGTTCCTACACAGCAGCCAGATTGTGACATCACAGGGATGCTCTGTGATGTCACAATCTGGCTGCTGTGTAGGAACATTTTCATTGGCTGCTGTGTAGGAACATCCTCAATGGCTGCTGTGTAGGAACATCTTCATGTGCAGGAACATCTTCATCGTCCAGGAAGGGTATAAAAGGGGGCCGCGTCGCCCTGAGAGTCACTAGATAGATAGATAGAGATAGAGACATATAGATAGATAGATAGATAGATAGATAGATAGATAGATAGATAGATAGATAGATAGATAGATAGACACAGCAGCCAATGAGACTGTTCCTACACAGCAGCCAATGAAGATGTTCCTACACAGCAGCCATTGAGGATGTTCCTACACAGCAGCCAATGAAAATGTTCTTACACAGCAGCCAGATTGGGACATCACAGGGATGCTCTGTGATGTCACAATCTGGCTGCTGTGTAGGAACATTTTCATTGGCTTCTGTGTAGGAACATCCTCAATGGCTGCTGTGTAGGAACATCTTCATGTGCAGGAACATCTTCATCGTCCAGGAAGGGTATAAAAGGGGGCCGCGCCGCCCTGAGAGTCACTAGATAGATAGATAGAGATATAGATAGATAGATAGATAGATAGATAGATAGATAGATAGATAGATAGATAGATAGATAGATAGATAGATAGATAGATAGATAGATAGATAGATAGATAGATAGACACAGCAGCCAATGAGACTGTTCCTACACAGCAGCCAATGAAGATGTTCCTACACAGCAGCCATTGAGGATGTTCCTAAACAGCAGCCAATGAAAATGTTCCTACACAGCAGCCAGATTGTGACATCACAGGGATGCTCTGTGATGTCACAATCTGGCTGCTGTGTAGGAACATTTTCATTGGCTGCTGTGTAGGAACATCCTCAATGGCTGCTGTGTAGGAACATCTTCATGTGCAGGAACATCTTCATCGTCCAGGAAGGGTATAAAAGGGGGCCGCGCCGCCCTGAGAGTCACTAGATAGATAGATAGAGATAGAGACATATAGATAGATAGATAGATAGATAGATAGATAGATAGATAGACACAGCAGCCAATGAGACTGTTCCTACACAGCAGCCAATGAAGATGTTCCTACACAGCAGCCATTGAGGATGTTCCTACACAGCAGCCAATGAAAATGTTCCTACACAGCAGCCAGATTGTGACATCACAGGGATGCTCTGTGATGTCACAATCTGGCTGCTGTGTAGGAACATTTTCATTGGCTGCTGTGTAGGAACATCCTCAATGGCTGCTGTGTAGGAACATCTTCATGTGCAGGAACATCTTCATCGTCCAGGAAGGGTATAAAAGGGGGCCGCGCCGCCCTGAGAGTCACTAGATAGATAGATAGATAGAGATAGAGACATATAGATAGATAGATAGATAGATAGATAGATAGATAGATAGATAGATAGATAGATAGATAGATAGATAGACACAGCAGCCAATGAGACTGTTCCTACACAGCAGCCAATGAAGATGTTCCTACACAGCAGCCAATGAAGATGTTCCTACACAGCAGCGATTGAGGATGTTCCTACACAGCAGCCAATGAAAATGTTCTTACACAGCAGCCAGATTGTGACATCACAGGGATGCTCTGTGATGTCACAATCTGGCTGCTGTTTAGGAACATTTTCATTGGCTGCTGTGTAGGAACATCCTCAATGGCTGCTGTGTAGGAACATCTTCATGTGCAGGAACATCTTCATCGTCCAGGAAGGGTATAAAAGGGGGCCGCGCCGCCCTGAGAGTCACTAGATAGATAGATAGAGATATAGATAGATAGATAGATAGATAGATAGATAGATAGATAGATAGATAGATAGATAGATAGATAGATAGATAGATAGATAGATAGATAGATAGATAGATAGATAGATAGACACAGCAGCCAATGAGACTGTTCCTACACAGCAGCCAATGAAGATGTTCCTACACAGCAGCCATTGAGGATGTTCCTACACAGCAGCCAATGAAAATGTTCCTACACAGCAGCCAGATTGTGACATCACAGGGATGCTCTGTAATGTCACAATCTGGCTGCTGTGTAGGAACATTTTCATTGGCTGCTGTGTAGGAACATCCTCAATGGCTGCTGTGTAGGAACATCTTCATGTGCAGGAACATCTTCATCGTCCAGGAAGGGTATAAAAGGGGGCCGCGCCGCCCTGAGAGTCACTAGATAGATAGATAGAGATAGAGACATATAGATAGATAGATAGATAGATAGATAGATAGATAGATAGATAGATAGATAGATAGATAGATAGATAGATAGATAGATAGATAGATAGATTGATAGATTGATAGATTGATAGATAGACACAGCAGCCAATGAGACTGTTCCTACACAGCAGCCAATGAAGATGTTCCTACATAGCAGCCATTGAGGATGTTCCTACACAGCAGCCAATGAAAATGTTCTTACACAGCAGCCAGATTGTGACATCACAGGGATGCTCTGTGATGTCACAATCTGGCTGCTGTGTAGGAACATTTTCATTGGCTGCTGTGTAGGAACATCCTCAATGGCTGCTGTGTAGGAACATCTTCATGTGCAGGAACATCTTCATCGTCCAGGAAGGGTATAAAAGGGGGCCGCGCCGCCCTGAGAGTCACTAGATAGATAGATAGAGATAGAGACATATAGATAGATAGATAGATAGATAGATAGATAGATAGATAGATAGATAGATAGATAGATAGATAGATAGATAGATAGATAAATAGATAGATAGATAGATAGATAGACACAGCAGCCAATGAGACTGTTTCTACACAGCAGCCAATGAAGATGTTCCTACACAGCAGCCATTGAGGATGTTCCTACACAGCAGCCAATGAAAATGTTCTTACACAGCAGCCAGATTGTGACATCACAGGGATGCTCTGTGATGTCACAATCTGGCTGCTGTGTAGGAACATTTTCATTGGCTGCTGTGTAGGAACATCCTCAATGGCTGCTGTGTAGGAACATCTTCATGTGCAGGAACATCTTCATCGTCCAGGAAGGGTATAAAAGGGGGCCGCGCCGCCCTGAGAGTCACTAGATAGATAGATAGATAGATAGATAGATAGATAGATAGATAGATAGATAGATAGATAGATAGATAGATAGACACAGCAGCCAATGAGACTGTTCCTACACAGCAGCCAATGAAGATGTTCCTACACAGCAGCCATTGAGGATGTTCCTACACAGCAGCCAATGAAAATGTTCCTACACAGCAGCCAGATTGTGACATCACAGGGATGCTCTGTGATGTCACAATCTGGCTGCTGTGTAGGAACATTTTCATTGGCTGCTGTGTAGGAACATCCTCAATGGCTGCTGTGTAGGAACATCTTCATGTGCAGGAACATCTTCATCGTCCAGGAAGGGTATAAAAGGGGGCCGCGCCGCCCTGAGAGTCACTAGATAGATAGATAGAGATAGAGACATATAGATAGATAGATAGATAGATAGATAGATAGATAGATAGATAGATAGATAGATAGATAGATAGATAGACACAGCAGCCAATGAGACTGTTCCTACACAGCAGCCAATGAAGATGTTCCTACACAGCAGCCATTGAGGATGTTCCTACACAGCAGCCAATGAAAATGTTCCTACACAGCAGCCAGATTGTGACATCACAGGGATGCTCTGTGATGTCACAATCTGGCTGCTGTGTAGGAACATTTTCATTGGCTGCTGTGTAGGAACATCCTCAATGGCTGCTGTGTAGGAACATCTTCATGTGCAGGAACATCTTCATCGTCCAGGAAGGGTATAAAAGGGGGCCGCGCCGCCCTGAGAGTCACTAGATAGATAGATAGAGATAGAGACATTAGATAGATAGATAGATAGATAGATAGATAGATAGATAGATAGATAGATAGATAGATAGATAGATAGATAGATTGATAGATTGATAGATTGATAGATAGACACAGCAGCCAATGAGACTGTTCCTACACAGCAGCCAATGAAGATGTTCCTACATATCAGCCATTGAGGATGTTCCTACACAGCAGCCAATGAAAATGTTCTTACACAGCAGACAGATTGTGACATCACAGGGATGCTCTGTGATGTCACAATCTGGCTGCTGTGTAGGAACATTTTCATTGGCTGCTGTGTAGGAACATCCTCAATGGCTGCTGTGTAGGAACATCTTCATGTGCAGGAACATCTTCATCGTCCAGGAAGGGTATAAAAGGGGGCCGCGCCGCCCTGAGAGTCACTAGATAGATAGATAGAGATAGAGACATATAGATAGATAGATAGATAGATAGATAGATAGATAGATAGATAGATAGATAGATAGATAGATAGATAGATAGATAGATAGATAGATAGATAGATAATAGATAGATAGATAGACACAGCAGCCAATGAGACTGTTCCTACACAGCAGCCAATGAAGATGTTCCTACACAGCAGCCATTGAGGATGTTCCTACACAGCAGCCAATGAAAATGTTCCTACACAGCAGCCAGATTGTGACATCACAGGGATGCTCTGTGATGTCACAATCTGGCTGCTGTGTAGGAACATTTTCATTGGCTGCTGTGTAGGAACATCCTCAATGGCTGCTGTGTAGGAACATCTTCATGTGCAGGAACATCTTCATCGTCCAGGAAGGGTATAAAAGGGGGCCGCGCCGCCCTGAGAGTCACTAGATAGATAGATAGAGATAGAGACATATAGATAGATAGATAGATAGATAGATAGATAGATAGATAGATAGATAGATAGATAGATAGATAGATAGATAGATAGATAGATAGATAGATAGATAGATAGACACAGCAGCCAATGAGACTGTTCCTACACAGCAGCCAATGAAGATGTTCCTACACAGCAGCCATTGAGGATGTTCCTACACAGCAGCCAATGAAAATGTTCCTACACAGCAGCCAGATTGTGACATCACAGGGATGCTCTGTGATGTCACAATCTGGCTGCTGTGTAGGAACATTTTCATTGGCTGCTGTGTAGGAACATCCTCAATGGCTGCTGTGTAGGAACATCTTCATGTGCAGGAACATCTTCATCGTCCAGGAAGGGTATAAAAGGGGGCCGCGCCGCCCTGAGAGTCACTAGATAGATAGATAGAGATAGAGACATATAGATAGATAGATAGATAGATAGATTGATAGATTGATAGATTGATAGATAGACACAGCAGCCAATGAGACTGTTCCTACACAGCAGCCAATGAAGATGTTCCTACATATCAGCCATTGAGGATGTTCCTACACAGCAGCCAATGAAAATGTTCTTACACAGCAGACAGATTGTGACATCACAGGGATGCTCTGTGATGTCACAATCTGGCTGCTGTGTAGGAACATTTTCATTGGCTGCTGTGTAGGAACATCCTCAATGGCTGCTGTGTAGGAACATCTTCATGTGCAGGAACATCTTCATCGTCCAGGAAGGGTATAAAAGGGGGCCGCGCCGCCCTGAGAGTCACTAGATAGATAGATAGAGATAGAGACATATAGATAGATAGATAGATAGATAGATAGATAGATAGATAGATAGATAGATAGATAGATAGACACAGCAGCCAATGAGACTGTTCCTACACAGCAGCCAATGAAGATGTTCCTACACAGCAGCCATTGAGGATGTTCCTACACAGCAGCCAATGAAAATGTTCCTACACAGCAGCCAGATTGTGACATCACAGGGATGCTCTGTGATGTCACAATCTGGCTGCTGTGTAGGAACATTTTCATTGACTGCTGTGTAGGAACATCCTCAATGGCTGCTGTGTAGGAACATCTTCATGTGCAGGAACATCTTCATCGTCCAGGAAGGGTATAAAAGGGGGCCGCGCCGCCCTGAGAGTCACTAGATAGATAGATAGAGATAGAGACATATAGATAGATAGATAGATAGATAGATAGATAGATAGATAGATAGATAGATAGATAGATAGATAGATAGATAGATAGATAGATAGATAGATAGATAGATAGATAGATAGATAGATAGATAGATAGATAGATAGACACAGCAGCCAATGAGACTGTTCCTACTCGGCAGCCAATGAAGATGTTCCTACACAGCAGCCATTGAGGATGTTCCTACACAGCAGCCAATGAAAATGTTCTTACACAGCAGCCAGATTGTGACATCACAGGGATGCTCTGTGATGTCACAATCTGGCTGCTGTGTAGGAACATTTTCATTGGCTGCTGTGTAGGAACATCCTCAATGGCTGCTGTGTAGGAACATCTTCATGTGCAGGAACATCTTCATCGTCCAGGAAGGGTATAAAAGGGGGCCGCGCCGCCCTGAGAGTCACTAGATAGATAGATAGATAGATAGAGATAGAGACATATAGATAGATAGATAGATAGATAGATAGATAGATAGATAGATAGATAGATAGATAGATAGATAGATAGATAGATAGACACAGCAGCCAATGAGACTGTTCCTACACAGCAGCCAATGAAGATGTTCCTACACAGCAGTCAATGAAGATGTTCCTACACAGCAGCCATTGAGGATGTTCCTACACAGCAGCCAATGAAAATGTTCTTACACAGCAGCCAGATTGTGACATCACAGGGATGCTCTGTGATGTCACAATCTGGCTGCTGTTTAGGAACATTTTCATTGGCTGCTGTGTAGGAACATCCTCAATGGCTGCTGTGTAGGAACATCTTCATGTGCAGGAACATCTTCATCGTCCAGGAAGGGTATAAAAGGGGGCCGCGCCGCCCTGAGAGTCACTAGATAGATAGATAGAGATATAGATAGATAGATAGATAGATAGATAGACACAGCAGCCAATGAGACTGTTCCTACACAGCAGCCAATGAAGATGTTCCTACACAGCAGCCATTGAGGATGTTCCTACACAGCAGCCAATGAAAATGTTCCTACACAGCAGCCAGATTGTGACATCACAGGGATGCTCTGTGATGTCACAATCTGGCTGCTGTGTAGGAACATTTTCATTGGCTGCTGTGTAGGAACATCCTCAATGGCTGCTGTGTAGGAACATCTTCATGTGCAGGAACATCTTCATCGTCCAGGAAGGGTATAAAAGGGGGCCGCGTCGCCCTGAGAGTCACTAGATAGATAGATAGAGATAGAGACATATAGATAGATAGATAGATAGATAGATAGATAGATAGATAGATAGATAGATAGATAGATAGATAGATAGACACAGCAGCCAATGAGACTGTTCCTACACAGCAGCCAATGAAGATGTTCCTACACAGCAGCCATTGAGGATGTTCCTACACAGCAGCCAATGAAAATGTTCTTACACAGCAGCCAGATTGTGACATCACAGGGATGCTCTGTGATGTCACAATCTGGCTGCTGTGTAGGAACATTTTCATTGGCTGCTGTGTAGGAACATCCTCAATGGCTGCTGTGTAGGAACATCTTCATGTGCAGGAACATCTTCATCGTCCAGGAAGGGTATAAAAGGGGGCTGCGCCGCCCTGAGAGTCACTAGATAGATAGATAGATAGATAGATAGAGATAGAGACATATAGATAGATAGATAGATAGATAGATAGATAGATAGATAGATAGATAGATAGATAGATAGATAGATAGATAGATAGATAGATAGATAGATAGACACAGCAGCCAATGAGACTGTTCCTACACAGCAGCCAATGAAGATGTTCCTACACAGCAGCCAATGAAGATGTTCCTACACAGCAGCCATTGAGGATGTTCCTACACAGCAGCCAATGAAAATGTTCTTACACAGCAGCCAGATTGTGACATCACAGGGATGCTCTGTGATGTCACAATCTGGCTGCTGTGTAGGAACATTTTCATTGGCTGCTGTGTAGGAACATCCTCAATGGCTGCTGTGTAGGAACATCTTCATGTGCAGGAACATCTTCATCGTCCAGGAAGGGTATAAAAGGGGGCCGCGCCGCCCTGAGAGTCACTAGATAGATAGATAGAGATATAGATAGATAGATAGATAGATAGAGATATAGATAGATAGATAGATAGATAGATAGATAGATAGATAGATAGATAGATAGATAGATAGATAGATAGATAGATAGACACAGCAGCCAATGAGACTGTTCCTACACAGCAGCCAATGAAGATGTTCCTACACAGCAGCCATTGAGGATGTTCCTACACAGCAGCCAATGAAAATGTTCCTACACAGCAGCCAGATTGTGACATCACAGGGATGCTCTGTGATGTCACAATCTGGCTGCTGTGTAGGAACATTTTCATTGGCTGCTGTGTAGGAACATCCTCAATGGCTGCTGTGTAGGAACATCTTCATGTGCAGGAACATCTTCATCGTCCAGGAAGGGTATAAAAGGGGGCCGCGCCGCCCTGAGAGTCACTAGATAGATAGATAGATAGAGATAGAGACATATAGATAGATAGATAGATAGATAGATAGATAGATAGATAGATAGATAGATAGATAGATAGATAGATAGATAGATAGATAGATAGATAGATAGATAGATAGATAGACACAGCAGCCAATGAGACTGTTCCTACACAGCAGCCAATGAAGATGTTCCTACACAGCAGCCATTGAGGATGTTCCTACACAGCAGCCAATGAAAATGTTCTTACACAGCAGCCAGATTGTGACATCACAGGGATGCTCTGTGATGTCACAATCTGGCTGCTGTGTAGGAACATTTGTGACAGCGGCTGGTGATTTGGTCCGCAACTCGGCAAACCCCGAAATGCGCTAGAGGGCAAAATATATAAAAAAACGTTTTTTTTCGTTTTTTGTTTTTTGGTGTATTACCAAAGTTGAAGTTGTGAAGAACCTACTTACTATAACAGACAACAGTTTTAGGGTCACGAAATACGTTTAATTAGTCTGCAAACTAAGCTCGTTTTTAGCTGATTTCGAGCCGGGCTTGGGGGCGGGCAGATCGATTAGCATGATTTGGTTTCATTGGCTATTGCTTCCGGGTTCTCCGCCCCCACCCTTCACCAACACGCCGGTGTTTACATTCAATTATTTTACTGTCCCAAGTTTAACCATGGATGCTCCAGCGTTTGCTAAAGAGAAGACGGGGATGGCATCCAGGGCATGGAAAGAGTTTTAAGAGCAGCTAAAACTCCAGCAGAGCAGGACTCGTTCGTACACGGAGTTTTATTCTTGATGACCTGTGATACAGAGATGACTGTAACAAAGCATGCTGCTACCAAGCGAACGCGAACGACGTACCAGATTCACACCACCGCCAAGCATTCTGCTTTGCTTTGGGGTAAGCTGATCTTTATACTATCTGTGCTGTTTATATTACATTAACGTTAGTCGTTTAGCAGAAGCTCCTTTCTAAACAAGTGACTAAGTCTAGCTAGCATAACAAAGGCTAGCTAGCTAACGTTAGCTAACATGCTAGTTAGCGGAGCTAGCCCTTTGTTCCTAAACTAGCCAGCTAATATCTAGCTAGGTAGCTATATTATAGAGAGAAACAGAATGAGAGAGCATGAGAGCTATGGTAGTCTGACACCTTTTTCTTTGTTTTGGTTACAGGATGAGCAAAAACCAGCTCCAGCTTGTAAGGAATTGCAGCTCTCCCTTCATACCAGCCAGCAAGAAGATCACTATGCACTACAGCTTTGATTTTGCACAACAGGTGAGAATACGTTCATCCTATCATGCATTAGCTAGTCTATTTAATCAACACATTCTGGTACTATTTTATCTATATGGAGTGCCAGTACTGTGGGCAATAGTTTAATGTATTTTCCTCCTTCTATTCTATTGCAGTTTTGATGCTGAGAGACCTGGCATGGTTGTGGCCAGAGAACACTGTGATGCACCGGCACCGGATGTCCTGCCCCCCAGAGAAGGTCTTCTTGTGCAAGCCCCACCCGGACTGGACATGGCCAGACAGACGTATCTCTTTGACAAGATCAGAGAGTTCTGTTCTGATGAGGGACGAGACGTCACATGTCCCCCGCCAAACTCCACAGCAGCTCAGAACAAGACTGTCCGCTTGTAGATTCACTGCAGATCATCAGGACGGACAGCACTGCAGGAGAAAGGCCACAGCCTTTCCTGTTTTCCTGTTTGTATACTGAAGCGTTGCTTGTTCTCTTGCACAGACTTGCCCACACTTGCACAGACTGAATTGTTAGAATATTGAATACTGAGCTGAGTACTGTTGTTATTACCTTGAGTATTGAGCTGGGGACTGTTATTACTTTGTTGCACACCTGTTCTGCATCCCCTCTCCCTAGTGCCTCTCTCTCTCCCTCCTATCTTCTAACCAGGTCCAGTGGATGCCCCACTGTCACCAGTAGACCACCCTGAGTCCGATAGATACCCCTGTGTCTGCTGCAGATGTCGTAGCAAATTAGTTAACACACACACGCACACACAGACATACAACAGTCCACTTCCGGCCTTAGGCCTGGGTCCAGTACCCCCTTCCCCTCACCCTACCCCGGGTCCGTATCCTCTTCCTACCCCCACCTTACCCCTGACCCCTGCCTCTACCTGGACCCAGGCACACTCACACACACACTGACATACACCAGTCCTGGGCTAAGATCCCCTTCCCCTCACCCTAACCCGGGTCCGTATCCTTTTCCTACCCCCCACCCTACCCAAAACCCTGCCTCTATCTGGGCCCAGGCACATTTATGCACACACAGACATACACCAATGTTTGCCATGTCTCTCCTATGATGTTATTAGCCTCTCTTACTCTGAAAATGTAATTTAATGTTATTTATTGCTCTATAAATGTTCTTAGCCGGTAGACAAACATACTCCAGGAGCTTGCTCGATCGCCTCGTTGAGAGGGGTCAGGGAAGAATTTTTACAGCTCACTTATCTGGCCCCCGGGTGATTACTGTTTTTTGCTTCCCTCTGGAATATGTAGGGGTGGGATGTCTGCCCACCTCCCTTGTTCTCTGTAAAGCGCATTGTGTTGCCTCTGGGTATGAAATGCGCTATATAAATAAAGCTTTGATTGATTGATTGACTTGATCACAATGAACACTGCACCTTGTCTATAAAACAGACAACTGACTGTACACTTTAACACTTAGACTGTTGCCTTTTTTTGTACACTTAACTACTTATGCTTGTACTTTATATCATGTATGTGACAATAAAGAACATTAAATTTGAACTTCATCTTATATTGTTCTTAACTGCATTCACAACACAAGATTAATACTGACTCAAAGAGTGTGGGGTCATCAGTGAGAGAGCACCCCACTTGGCTGCCACTCTCAGGTAATACCCCAAGTTGACAGCCACTCTGACAGATAATGACAGATCGTCCAGTGGGGGAGTGGCTGGGGGTGCGGTTACCAGGCTATTGTTCACGCCCATTACCTGGCAGTCAGAGGTGTGAAAATGTTGGAGAACTTTGGAGGGGGATTTCTCAGCTAAGTTGATTTGGCAGTACTAGCATTCAAATAAGCATATCTTCTTCAAATATGTTCAGATTTCAATGTATGAGACCTCATTTGAAAGCTTACAATCTGCACTTTCATAATCTGTAAAAAACTGAAAAATGAAAATGCCTAGTTGAGGACCAAATTACCAGCGGCGGTCACATTTTCATTGGCTGCTGTGTAGGAACATCCTCAATGGCTGCTGTGTAGGAACATCTTCATGTGCAGGAACATCTTCATCGTCCAGGAAGGGTATAAAAGGGGGCCGCGCCGCCCTGAGAGTCACTAGATAGATAGATAGAGATAGAGACATATAGATAGATAGATAGATAGATAGATAGATAGATAGATAGATAGATAGATAGATAGATAGATAGATAGATAGATAGATAGATAGATAGATAGATAGACACAGCAGCCAATGAGACTGTTCCTACACAGCAGCCAATGAAGATGTTCCTACACAGCAGCCAATGAAGATGTTCCTACACAGCAGCCATTGAGGATGTTCCTACACAGCAGCCAATGAAAATGTTCTTACACAGCAGCCAGATTGTGACATCACAGGGATGCTCTGTGATGTCACAATCTGGCTGCTGTGTAGGAACATTTTCATTGGCTGCTGTGTAGGAACATCCTCAATGGCTGCTGTGTAGGAACATCTTCATGTGCAGGAACATCTTCATCGTCCAGGTGAAGGGTATAAAAGGGGGCCGCGCCGCCCTGAGAGTCACTAGATAGATAGATAGAGATATAGATAGATAGATAGATAGATAGATAGATAGATAGATAGATAGATAGATAGATAGACACAGCAGCCAATGAGACTGTTCCTACACAGCAGCCAATGAAGATGTTCCTACACAGCAGCCATTGAGGATGTTCCTACACAGCAGCCAATGAAAATGTTCCTACACAGCAGCCAGATTGTGACATCACAGGGATGCTCTGTGATGTCACAATCTGGCTGCTGTGTAGGAACATTTTCATTGGCTGCTGTGTAGGAACATCCTCAATGGCTGCTGTGTAGGAACATCTTCATGTGCAGGAACATCTTCATCGTCCAGGAAGGGTATAAAAGGGGGCCGCGTGGCCCTGAGAGTCACTAGATAGATAGATAGAGATAGAGACATATAGATAGATAGATAGATAGATAGATAGATAGATAGATAGATAGATAGATAGATAGATAGATAGATAGATAGATAGATAGACACAGCAGCCAATGAGACTGTTCCTACACAGCAGCCAATGAAGATGTTCCTACACAGCAGCCATTGAGGATGTTCCTACACAGCAGCCAATGAAAATGTTCCTACACAGCAGCCAGATTGTGACATCACAGGGATGCTCTGTGATGTCACAATCTGGCTGCTGTGTAGGAACATTTTCATTGGCTGCTGTGTAGGAACATCCTCAATGGCTGCTGTGTAGGAACATCTTCATGTGCAGGAACATCTTCATCGTCCAGGAAGGGTATAAAAGGGGGCCGCGCCGCCCTGAGAGTCACTAGATAGATAGATAGAGATAGAGACATATAGATAGATAGATAGATAGATAGATAGATAGATAGATAGATAGATAGATAGATAGATAGATAGATAGATAGATAGATAGATAGATAGATAGATAGATAGACACAGCAGCCAATGAGACTGTTCCTACTCGGCAGCCAATGAAGATGTTCCTACACAGCAGCCATTGAGGATGTTCCTACACAGCAGCCAATGAAAATGTTCTTACACAGCAGCCAGATTGTGACATCACAGGGATGCTCTGTGATGTCACAATCTGGCTGCTGTGTAGGAACATTTTCATTGGCTGCTGTGTAGGAACATCCTCAATGGCTGCTGTGTAGGAACATCTTCATGTGCAGGAACATCTTCATCGTCCAGGAAGGGTATAAAAGGGGGCCGCGCCGCCCTGAGAGTCACTAGATAGATAGATAGATAGATAGAGATAGAGACATATAGATAGATAGATAGATAGATAGATAGATAGATAGATAGATAGATAGATAGATAGATAGATAGATAGACACAGCAGCCAATGAGACTGTTCCTACACAGCAGCCAATGAAGATGTTCCTACACAGCAGCCAATGAAGATGTTCCTACACAGCAGCCATTGAGGATGTTCCTACACAGCAGCCAATGAAAATGTTCTTACACAGCAGCCAGATTGTGACATCACAGGGATGCTCTGTGATGTCACAATCTGGCTGCTGTTTAGGAACATTTTCATTGGCTGCTGTGTAGGAACATCCTCAATGGCTGCTGTGTAGGAACATCTTCATGTGCAGGAACATCTTCATCGTCCAGGAAGGGTATAAAAGGGGGCCGCGCCGCCCTGAGAGTCACTAGATAGATAGATAGATAGAGATATAGATAGATAGATAGATAGATAGATAGATAGATAGATAGATAGATAGATAGATAGATAGATAGATAGATAGACACAGCAGCCAATGAGACTGTTCCTACACAGCAGCCAATGAAGATGTTCCTACACAGCAGCCATTGAGGATGTTCCTACACAGCAGCCAATGAAAATGTTCCTACACAGCAGCCAGATTGTGACATCACAGGGATGCTCTGTGATGTCACAATCTGGCTGCTGTGTAGGAACATTTTCATTGGCTGCTGTGTAGGAACATCCTCAATGGCTGCTGTGTAGGAACATCTTCATGTGCAGGAACATCTTCATCGTCCAGGAAGGGTATAAAAGGGGGCCGCGTCGCCCTGAGAGTCACTAGATAGATAGATAGAGATAGAGACATATAGATAGATAGATAGATAGATAGATAGATAGATAGATAGATAGATAGATAGATAGATAGATAGATAGATAGATAGAAAGATAGATAGATAGATAGACACAGCAGCCAATGAGACTGTTCCTACACAGCAGCCAATGAAGATGTTCCTACACAGCAGCCATTGAGGATGTTCCTACACAGCAGCCAATGAAAATGTTCTTACACAGCAGCCAGATTGTGACATCACAGGGATGCTCTGTGATGTCACAATCTGGCTGCTGTGTAGGAACATTTTCATTGGCTGCTGTGTAGGAACATCCTCAATGGCTGCTGTGTAGGAACATCTTCATGTGCAGGAACATCTTCATCGTCCAGGAAGGGTATAAAAGGGGGCCGCGCCGCCCTGAGAGTCACTAGATAGATAGATAGAGATAGAGACATATAGATAGATAGATAGATAGATAGATAGATAGATAAATAGATAGATAGATAGATAGACACAGCAGCCAATGCGACTGTTCCTACACAGCAGCCAATGAAGATGTTCCTACACAGCAGCCATTGAGGATGTTCCTACACAGCAGCCAATGAAAATGTTCTTACACAGCAGCCAGATTGTGACATCACAGGGATGCTCTGTGATGTCACAATCTGGCTGCTGTGTAGGAACATTTTCATTGGCTGCTGTGTAGGAACATCCTCAATGGCTGCTGTGTAGGAACATCTTCATGTGCAGGAACATCTTCATCGTCCAGGAAGGGTATAAAAGGGGGCCGCGCCGCCCTGAGAGTCACTAGATAGATAGATAGAGATATAGATAGATAGATAGATAGATAGATAGATAGATAGATAGATAGATAGATAGATAGATAGATAGATAGATAGATAGATAGATAGATAGATAGATAGATAGATAGATAGATAGACACAGCAGCCAATGAGACTGTTCCTACTCGGCAGCCAATGAAGATGTTCCTACACAGCAGCCATTGAGGATGTTCCTACACAGCAGCCAATGAAAATCTTCTTATACAGCAGCCAGATTGTGACATCACAGGGATGCTCTGTGATGTCACAATCTGGCTACTGTGTAGGAACATTTTCATTGGCTGCTGTGTAGGAACATCCTCAATGGCTGCTGTGTAGGAACATCTTCATGTGCAGGAACATCTTCATCGTCCAGGAAGGGTATAAAAGGGGGCCGCGCCGCCCTGAGAGTCACTAGATAGATAGATAGATAGATAGAGATAGAGACATATAGATAGATAGATAGATAGATAGATAGACACAGCAGCCAATGAGACTGTTCCTACACAGCAGCCAATGAAGATGTTCCTACACAGCAGCCAATGAAGATGTTCCTACACAGCAGCCATTGAGGATGTTCCTACACAGCAGCCAATGAAAATGTTCTTACACAGCAGCCAGATTGTGACATCACAGGGATGCTCTGTGATGTCACAATCTGGCTGCTGTGTAGGAACATTTTCATTGGCTGCTGTGTAGGAACATCCTCAATGGCTGCTGTGTAGGAACATCTTCATGTGCAGGAACATCTTCATCGTCCAGGAAGGGTATAAAAGGGGGCCGCGCCGCCCTGAGAGTCACTAGATAGATAGATAGAGATATAGATAGATAGATAGATAGATAGATAGATAGATAGATAGATAGATAGATAGATAGATAGATAGATAGATAGATAGATAGATAGATAGATAGACACAGCAGCCAATGAGACTGTTCCTACACAGCAGCCAATGAAGATGTTCCTACACAGCAGCCATTGAGGATGTTCCTACACAGCAGCCAATGAAAATGTTCCTACACAGCAGCCAGATTGTGACATCACAGGGATGCTCTGTGATGTCACAATCTGGCTGCTGTGTAGGAACATTTTCATTGGCTGCTGTGTAGGAACATCCTCAATGGCTGCTGTGTAGGAACATCTTCATGTGCAGGAACATCTTCATCGTCCAGGAAGGGTATAAAAGGGGGCCGCGTGGCCCTGAGAGTCACTAGATAGATAGATAGAGATAGAGACATATAGATAGATAGATAGATAGATAGATAGATAGATAGATAGATAGATAGATAGACACAGCAGCCAATGAGACTGTTCCTACACAGCAGCCAATGAAGATGTTCCTACACAGCAGCCATTGAGGATGTTCCTACACAGCAGCCAATGAAAATGTTCCTACACAGCAGCCAGATTGTGACATCACAGGGATGCTCTGTGATGTCACAATCTGGCTGCTGTGTAGGAACATTTTCATTGGCTGCTGTGTAGGAACATCCTCAATGGCTGCTGTGTAGGAACATCTTCATGTGCAGGAACATCTTCATCGTCCAGGAAGGGTATAAAAGGGGGCCGCGCCGCCCTGAGAGTCACTAGATAGATAGATAGAGATAGAGACATATAGATAGATAGATAGATAGATAGATAGATAGATAGATAGATAGATAGATAGATAGATAGATAGATAGATAGATAGATAGATAGATAGATAGATAGATAGATAGATAGATAGACACAGCAGCCAATGAGACTGTTCCTACTCGGCAGCCAATGAAGATGTTCCTACACAGCAGCCATTGAGGATGTTCCTACACAGCAGCCAATGAAAATGTTCTTACACAGCAGCCAGATTGTGACATCACAGGGATGCTCTGTGATGTCACAATCTGGCTGCTGTGTAGGAACATTTTCATTGGCTGCTGTGTAGGAACATCCTCAATGGCTGCTGTGTAGGAACATCTTCATGTGCAGGAACATCTTCATCGTCCAGGAAGGGTATAAAAGGGGGCCGCGCCGCCCTGAGAGTCACTAGATAGATAGATAGATAGATAGAGATAGAGACATATAGATAGATAGATAGATAGATAGATAGATAGATAGATAGATAGATAGATAGATAGATAGATAGATAGATAGACACAGCAGCCAATGAGACTGTTCCTACACAGCAGCCAATGAAGATGTTCCTACACAGCAGCCAATGAAGATGTTCCTACACAGCAGCCATTGAGGATGTTCCTACACAGCAGCCAATGAAAATGTTCTTACACAGCAGCCAGATTGTGACATCACAGGGATGCTCTGTGATGTCACAATCTGGCTGCTGTTTAGGAACATTTTCATTGGCTGCTGTGTAGGAACATCCTCAATGGCTGCTGTGTAGGAACATCTTCATGTGCAGGAACATCTTCATCGTCCAGGAAGGGTATAAAAGGGGGCCGCGCCGCCCTGAGAGTCACTAGATAGATAGATAGATAGAGATATAGATAGATAGATAGATAGATAGATAGATAGATAGATAGATAGATAGATAGATAGATAGATAGATAGATAGATAGATAGATAGATAGATAGACACAGCAGCCAATGAGACTGTTCCTACACAGCAGCCAATGAAGATGTTCCTACACAGCAGCCATTGAGGATGTTCCTACACAGCAGCCAATGAAAATGTTCCTACACAGCAGCCAGATTGTGACATCACAGGGATGCTCTGTGATGTCACAATCTGGCTGCTGTGTAGGAACATTTTCATTGGCTGCTGTGTAGGAACATCCTCAATGGCTGCTGTGTAGGAACATCTTCATGTGCAGGAACATCTTCATCGTCCAGGAAGGGTATAAAAGGGGGCCGCGTCGCCCTGAGAGTCACTAGATAGATAGATAGAGATAGAGACATATAGATAGATAGATAGATAGATAGATAGATAGATAGATAGATAGATAGATAGATAGATAGATAGATAGATAGATAGATAGATAGATAGATAGATAGATAGATAGAAAGATAGATAGATAGATAGACACAGCAGCCAATGAGACTGTTCCTACACAGCAGCCAATGAAGATGTTCCTACACAGCAGCCATTGAGGATGTTCCTACACAGCAGCCAATGAAAATGTTCTTACACAGCAGCCAGATTGTGACATCACAGGGATGCTCTGTGATGTCACAATCTGGCTGCTGTGTAGGAACATTTTCATTGGCTGCTGTGTAGGAACATCCTCAATGGCTGCTGTGTAGGAACATCTTCATGTGCAGGAACATCTTCATCGTCCAGGAAGGGTATAAAAGGGGGCCGCGCCGCCCTGAGAGTCACTAGATAGATAGATAGAGATAGAGACATATAGATAGATAGATAGATAGATAGATAGATAGATAAATAGATAGATAGATAGATAGACACAGCAGCCAATGCGACTGTTCCTACACAGCAGCCAATGAAGATGTTCCTACACAGCAGCCATTGAGGATGTTCCTACACAGCAGCCAATGAAAATGTTCTTACACAGCAGCCAGATTGTGACATCACAGGGATGCTCTGTGATGTCACAATCTGGCTGCTGTGTAGGAACATTTTCATTGGCTGCTGTGTAGGAACATCCTCAATGGCTGCTGTGTAGGAACATCTTCATGTGCAGGAACATCTTCATCGTCCAGGAAGGGTATAAAAGGGGGCCGCGCCGCCCTGAGAGTCACTAGATAGATAGATAGAGATATAGATAGATAGATAGATAGATAGATAGATAGATAGATAGATAGATAGATAGATAGATAGATAGATAGATAGATAGATAGATAGATAGATAGATAGATAGATAGATAGATAGATAGACACAGCAGCCAATGAGACTGTTCCTACTCGGCAGCCAATGAAGATGTTCCTACACAGCAGCCATTGAGGATGTTCCTACACAGCAGCCAATGAAAATCTTCTTATACAGCAGCCAGATTGTGACATCACAGGGATGCTCTGTGATGTCACAATCTGGCTACTGTGTAGGAACATTTTCATTGGCTGCTGTGTAGGAACATCCTCAATGGCTGCTGTGTAGGAACATCTTCATGTGCAGGAACATCTTCATCGTCCAGGAAGGGTATAAAAGGGGGCCGCGCCGCCCTGAGAGTCACTAGATAGATAGATAGATAGATAGAGATAGAGACATATAGATAGATAGATAGATAGATAGATAGACACAGCAGCCAATGAGACTGTTCCTACACAGCAGCCAATGAAGATGTTCCTACACAGCAGCCAATGAAGATGTTCCTACACAGCAGCCATTGAGGATGTTCCTACACAGCAGCCAATGAAAATGTTCTTACACAGCAGCCAGATTGTGACATCACAGGGATGCTCTGTGATGTCACAATCTGGCTGCTGTGTAGGAACATTTTCATTGGCTGCTGTGTAGGAACATCCTCAATGGCTGCTGTGTAGGAACATCTTCATGTGCAGGAACATCTTCATCGTCCAGGAAGGGTATAAAAGGGGGCCGCGCCGCCCTGAGAGTCACTAGATAGATAGATAGAGATATAGATAGATAGATAGATAGATAGATAGATAGATAGATAGATAGATAGATAGATAGATAGATAGATAGATAGATAGATAGATAGATAGACACAGCAGCCAATGAGACTGTTCCTACACAGCAGCCAATGAAGATGTTCCTACACAGCAGCCATTGAGGATGTTCCTACACAGCAGCCAATGAAAATGTTCCTACACAGCAGCCAGATTGTGACATCACAGGGATGCTCTGTGATGTCACAATCTGGCTGCTGTGTAGGAACATTTTCATTGGCTGCTGTGTAGGAACATCCTCAATGGCTGCTGTGTAGGAACATCTTCATGTGCAGGAACATCTTCATCGTCCAGGAAGGGTATAAAAGGGGGCCGCGTGGCCCTGAGAGTCACTAGATAGATAGATAGAGATAGAGACATATAGATAGATAGATAGATAGATAGATAGATAGATAGATAGATAGATAGATAGATAGATAGATAGATAGATAGATAGATAGATAGATAGATAGATAGATAGACACAGCAGCCAATGAGACTGTTCCTACACAGCAGCCAATGAAGATGTTCCTACACAGCAGCCATTGAGGATGTTCCTACACAGCAGCCAATGAAAATGTTCTTACACAGCAGCCAGATTGTGACATCACAGGGATGCTCTGTGATGTCACAATCTGGCTGCTGTGTAGGAACATTTTCATTGGCTGCTGTGTAGGAACATCCTCAATGGCTGCTGTGTAGGAACATCTTCATGTGCAGGAACATCTTCATCGTCCAGGAAGGGTATAAAAGGGGGCCGCGCCGCCCTGAGAGTCACTAGATAGATAGATAGAGATAGAGACATATAGATAGATAGATAGATAGATAGATAGATAGATAGATAGATAGATAGATAGATAGATAGATAGATAGATAGATAGATAGATAGATAGATAGATAGATAGATAGATAAATAGATAGATAGATAGATGGATAGACACAGCAGCCAATGAGACTGTTTCTACACAGCAGCCAATGAAGATGTTCCTACACAGCAGCCATTGAGGATGTTCCTACACAGCAGCCAATGAAAATGTTCTTACACAGCAGCCAGATTGTGACATCACAGGGATGCTCTGTGATGTCACAATCTGGCTGCTGTGTAGGAACATTTTCATTGGCTGCTGTGTAGGAACATCCTCAATGGCTGCTGTGTAGGAACATCTTCATGTGCAGGAACATCTTCATCGTCCAGGAAGGGTATAAAAGGGGGCCGCGCCGCCCTGAGAGTCACTAGATAGATAGATAGAGATATAGATAGATAGATAGATAGATAGATAGATAGATAGATAGATAGATAGATAGATAGATAGATAGATAGATAGATAGATAGATAGATAGACACAGCAGCCAATGAGACTGTTCCTACACAGCAGCCAATGAAGATGTTCCTACACAGCAGCCATTGAGGATGTTCCTACACAGCAGCCAATGAAAATGTTCCTACACAGCAGCCAGATTGTGACATCACAGGGATGCTCTGTGATGTCACAATCTGGCTGCTGTGTAGGAACATTTTCATTGGCTGCTGTGTAGGAACATCCTCAATGGCTGCTGTGTAGGAACATCTTCATGTGCAGGAACATCTTCATCGTCCAGGAAGGGTATAAAAGGGGGCCGCGCCGCCCTGAGAGTCACTAGATAGATAGATAGAGATAGAGACAGATAGATAGATAGATAGATAGATAGATAGATAGATAGATAGATAGATTGATAGATTGATAGATTGATAGATAGACACAGCAGCCAATGAGACTGTTCCTACACAGCAGCCAATGAAGATGTTCCTACATAGCAGCCATTGAGGATGTTCCTACACAGCAGCCAATGAAAATGTTCTTACACAGCAGCCAGATTGTGACATCACAGGGATGCTCTGTGATGTCACAATCTGGCTGCTGTGTAGGAACATTTTCATTGGCTGCTGTGTAGGAACATCCTCAATGGCTGCTGTGTAGGAACATCTTCATGTGCAGGAACATCTTCATCGTCCAGGAAGGGTATAAAAGGGGGCCGCGCCGCCCTGAGAGTCACTAGATAGATAGATAGAGATAGAGACATATAGATAGATAGATAGATAGATAGATAGATAGATAGATAGATAGATAGATAGATAGATAGATAGATAGATAGATAGATAGATAGATGGATAGACACAGCAGCCAATGAGACTGTTCCTACACAGCAGCCAATGAAGATGTTCCTACACAGCAGCCATTGAGGATGTTCCTACACAGCAGCCAATGAAAATGTTCCTACACAGCAGCCAGATTGTGACATCACAGGGATGCTCTGTGATGTCACAATCTGGCTGCTGTGTAGGAACATTTTCATTGGCTGCTGTGTAGGAACATCCTCAATGGCTGCTGTGTAGGAACATCTTCATGTGCAGGAACATCTTCATCGTCCAGGAAGGGTATGAAAGTGGGCCGCGCCGCCCTGAGAGTCACTAGATAGATAGATAGAGATAGAGACATATAGATAGATAGATAGATAGATAGATAGATAGATAGATAGATAGATAGATAGATAGATAGATAGATAGATAGATAGACACAGCAGCCAATGAGACTGTTCCTACTCGGCAGCCAATGAAGATGTTCCTACACAGCAGCCATTGAGGATGTTCCTACACAGCAGCCAATGAAAATGTTCTTACACAGCAGCCAGATTGTGACATCACAGGGATGCTCTGTGATGTCACAATCTGGCTGCTGTGTAGGAACATTTTCATTGGCTGCTGTGTAGGAACATCCTCAATGGCTGCTGTGTAGGAACATCTTCATGTGCAGGAACATCTTCATCGTCCAGGAAGGGTATAAAAGGGGGCCGCGCCGCCCTGAGAGTCACTAGATAGATAGATAGATAGATAGAGATAGAGACATATAGATAGATAGATAGATAGATAGATAGATAGATAGATAGATAGATAGATAGATAGATAGATAGATAGATAGATAGATAGATACAGCAGCCAATGAGACTGTTCCTACACAGCAGCCAATGAAGATGTTCCTACACAGCAGCCATTGAGGATGTTCCTACACAGCAGCCAATGAAAATGTTCCTACACAGCAGCCAGATTGTGACATCACAGGGATGCTCTGTGATGTCACAATCTGGCTGCTGTGTAGGAACATTTTCATTGGCTGCTGTGTAGGAACATCCTCAATGGCTGCTGTGTAGGAACATCTTCATGTGCAGGAACATCTTCATCGTCCAGGAAGGGTATAAAAGGGGGCCGCGTCGCCCTGAGAGTCACTAGATAGATAGATAGAGATAGAGACATATAGATAGATAGATAGATAGATAGATAGATAGATAGATAGATAGATAGATAGATAGATAGATAGATAGACACAGCAGCCAATGAGACTGTTCCTACACAGCAGCCAATGAAGATGTTCCTACACAGCAGCCATTGAGGATGTTCCTACACAGCAGCCAATGAAAATGTTCTTACACAGCAGCCAGATTGTGACATCACAGGGATGCTCTGTGATGTCACAATCTGGCTGCTGTGTAGGAACATTTTCATTGGCTGCTGTGTAGGAACATCCTCAATGGCTGCTGTGTAGGAACATCTTCATGTGCAGGAACATCTTCATCGTCCAGGAAGGGTATAAAAGGGGGCCGCGCCGCCCTGAGAGTCACTAGATAGATAGATAGAGATATAGATAGATAGATAGATAGATAGATAGATAGATAGATAGATAGATAGATAGATAGATAGATAGATAGATAGATAAATAGATAGATAGATAGATAGATAGACACAGCAGCCAATGAGACTGTTCCTACACAGCAGCCAATGAAGATGTTCCTACACAGCAGCCATTGAGGATGTTCCTACACAGCAGCCAATGAAAATGTTCCTACACAGCAGCCAGATTGTGACATCACAGGGATGCTCTGTGATGTCACAATCTGGCTGCTGTGTAGGAACATTTTCATTGGCTGCTGTGTAGGAACATCCTCAATGGCTGCTGTGTAGGAACATCTTCATGTGCAGGAACAGATTCATCGTCCAGGAAGGGTATAAAAGGGGGCCGCGCCGCCCTGAGAGTCACTAGATGGATAGATAGAGATAGAGACATATAGATAGATAGATAGATAGATAGATAGATAGATAGATAGATAGATAGATAGATAGATAGATAGATTGATAGATTGATAGATAGACACAGCAGCCAATGAGACTGTTCCTACACAGCAGCCAATGAAGATGTTCCTACATAGCAGCCATTGAGGATGTTCCTACACAGCAGCCAATGAAAATGTTCTTACACAACAGCCAGATTGTGACATCACAGGGATGCTCTGTGATGTCACAATCTGGCTGCTGTGTAGGAACATTTTCATTGGCTGCTGTGTAGGAACATCCTCAATGGCTGCTGTGTAGGAACATCTTCATGTGCAGGAACATCTTCATCGTCCAGGAAGGGTATAAAAGGGGGCCGCGCCGCCCTGAGAGTCACTAGATAGATAGATAGAGATAGAGACATATAGATAGATAGATAGATAGATAGATAGATAGATAGATAGATAGATAGATAGATAGATAGATAGATCGACACAGCAGCCAATGAGACTGTTCCTACACAGCAGCCAAAGAAGATGTTCCTACACAGCAGCCATTGAGGATGTTCCTACACAGCAGCCAATGAAAATGTTCCTACACAGCAGCCAGATTGTGACATCACAGGGATGCTCTGTGATGTCACAATCTGGCTGCTGTGTAGGAACATTTTCATTGGCTGCTGTGTAGGAACATCCTCAATGGCTGCTGTGTAGGAACATCTTCATGTGCAGGAACATCTTCATCGTCCAGGAAGGGTATAAAAGGGGGCCGCGCCGCCCTGAGAGTCACTAGATAGATAGATAGATATATAGATAGATAGAGATAGAGACATATAGATAGATAGATAGATAGATAGATAGATAGATAGATAGATAGATAGATAGATAGATAGATAGACACAGCAGCCAATGAGACTGTTCCTACACAGCAGCCAATGAAGATGTTCCTACACAGCAGCCAATGAAGATGTTCCTACACAGCAGCCATTGAGGATGTTCCTACACAGCAGCCAATGAAAATGTTCTTACACAGCAGCCAGATTGTGACATCACAGGGATGCTCTGTGATGTCACAATCTGGCTGCTGTGTAGGAACATTTTCATTGGCTGCTGTGTAGGAACATCCTCAATGGCTGCTGTGTAGGAACATCTTCATGTGCAGGAACATCTTCATCGTCCAGGAAGGGTATAAAAGGGGGCCGCGCCGCCCTGAGAGTCACTAGATAGATAGATAGAGATATAGATAGATAGATAGATAGATAGATAGATAGATAGATAGATAGATAGATAGATAGATAGATAGATAGATAGATAGATAGATAGATAGATAGATAGATAGATAGATTGATTGATAGATTGATAGATAGACACAGCAGCCAATGAGACTGTTCCTACACAGCAGCCAATGAAGATGTTCCTACACAGCAGCCATTGAGGATGTTCCTACACAGCAGCCAATGAAAATGTTCTTACACAGCAGCCAGATTGTGACATCACAGGGATGCTCTGTGATGTCACAATCTGGCTGCTGTGTAGGAACATTTTCATTGGCTGCTGTGTAGGAACATCCTCAATGGCTGCTGTGTAGGAACATCTTCATGTGCAGGAACATCTTCATCGTCCAGGAAGGGTATAAAAGGGGGCCGCGCCGCCCTGAGAGTCACTAGATAGATAGATAGAGATATAGATAGATAGATAGATAGATAGATAGATAGATAGATAGATAGATAGATAGATAGATAGATAGATAGATAGATAGACACAGCAGCCAATGAGACTGTTCCTACACAGCAGCCAATGAAGATGTTCCTACACAGCAGCCATTGAGGATGTTCCTACACAGCAGCCAATGAAAATGTTCCTACACAGCAGCCAGATTGTGACATCACAGGGATGCTCTGTGATGTCACAATCTGGCTGCTGTGTAGGAACATTTTCATTGGCTGCTGTGTAGGAACATCCTCAATGGCTGCTGTGTAGGAACATCTTCATGTGCAGGAACAGATTCATCGTCCAGGAAGGGTATAAAAGGGGGCCGCGCCGCCCTGAGAGTCACTAGATGGATAGATAGAGATAGAGACATATAGATAGATAGATAGATAGATAGATAGATAGATAGATAGATAGATAGATAGATAGATAGATAGATAGATAGATAGATAGATAGATAGATAGATAGATAGATAGATAGATAGATAGATAGATAGATTGATAGATAGACACAGCAGCCAATGAGACTGTTCCTACACAGCAGCCAATGACGATGTTCCTACATAGCAGCCATTGAGGATGTTCCTACACAGCAGCCAATGAAAATGTTCTTACACAGCAGCCAGATTGTGACATCACAGGGATGCTCTGTGATGTCACAATCTGGCTGCTGTGTAGGAACATTTTCATTGGCTGCTGTGTAGGAACATCCTCAATGGCTGCTGTGTAGGAACATCTTCATGTGCAGGAACATCTTCATCGTCCAGGAAGGGTATAAAAGGGGGCCGCGCCGCCCTGAGAGTCACTAGATAGATAGATAGAGATAGAGACATATAGATAGATAGATAGATAGATAGATAGATAGATAGATAGATAGATAGATAGATAGATAGATAGATAGATAGATAGATAGATAGATAGATAGATAGATAGACACAGCAGCCAATGAGACTGTTCCTACACAGCAGCCAATGAAGATGTTCCTACACAGCAGCCATTGAGGATGTTCCTACACAGCAGCCAATGAAAATGTTCCTACACAGCAGCCAGATTGTGACATCACAGGGATGCTCTGTGATGTCACAATCTGGCTGCTGTGTAGGAACATTTTCATTGGCTGCTGTGTAGGAACATCCTCAATGGCTGCTGTGTAGGAACATCTTCATGTGCAGGAACATCTTCATCGTCCAGGAAGGGTATAAAAGGGGGCCGCGCCGTCTGAGAGTCACTAGATAGATAGATAGAGATAGAGACATATAGATAGATAGATAGATAGATAGATAGATAGATAGATAGATAGATAGATAGATAGATAGATAGATAGATAGATAGATAGACACAGCAGCCAATGAGACTGTTCCTACTCGGCAGCCAATGAAGATGTTCCTACACAGCAGCCATTGAGGATGTTCCTACACAGCAGCCAATGAAAATCTTCTTATACAGCAGCCAGATTGTGACATCACAGGGATGCTCTGTGATGTCACAATCTGGCTGCTGTGTAGGAACATTTTCATTGGCTGCTGTGTAGGAACATCCTCAATGGCTGCTGTGTAGGAACATCTTCATGTGCAGGAACATCTTCATCGTCCAGGAAGGGTATAAAAGGGGCCGCGCCGCCCTGAGAGTCACTAGATAGATAGATAGATAGATAGAGATAGAGACATATAGATAGATAGATAGATAGATAGATAGATAGATAGATAGATAGATAGATAGATAGATAGATAGATAGATAGATAGATAGATAGATAGATAGATGGATAGATAGATAGATAGACACAGCAGCCAATGAGACTGTTCCTACACAGCAGCCAATGAAGATGTTCCTACACAGCAGCCAATGAAGATGTTCCTACACAGCAGCCATTGAGGATGTTCCTACACAGCAGCCAATGAAAATGTTCTCACACAGCAGCCAGATTGTGACATCACAGGGATGCTCTGTGATGTCACAATCTGGCTGCTGTGTAGGAACATTTTCATTGGCTGCTGTGTAGGAACATCCTCAATGGCTGCTGTGTAGGAACATCTTCATGTGCAGGAACATCTTCATCGTCCAGGAAGGGTATAAAAGGGGGCCGCGCCGCCCTGAGAGTCACTAGATAGATAGATAGAGATATAGATAGATAGATAGATAGATAGATAGATAGATAGATAGATAGATAGATAGATAGATAGATAGATAGATAGATAGATAGATAGATAGATAGATAGATAGACACAGCAGCCAATGAGACTGTTCCTACACAGCAGCCAATGAAGATGTTCCTACACAGCAGCCATTGAGGATGTTCCTACACAGCAGCCAATGAAAATGTTCCTACACAGCAGCCAGATTGTGACATCACAGGGATGCTCTGTGATGTCACAATCTGGCTGCTGTGTAGGAACATTTTCATTGGCTGCTGTGTAGGAACATCCTCAATGGCTGCTGTGTAGGAACATCTTCATGTGCAGGAACATCTTCATCGTCCAGGAAGGGTATAAAAGGGGGCCGCGCCGCCCTGAGAGTCACTAGATAGATAGATAGATAGAGATAGAGACATATAGATAGATAGATAGATAGATAGATAGATAGATAGATAGATAGACACAGCAGCCAATGAGACTGTTCCTACACAGCAGCCAATGAAGATGTTCCTACACAGCAGCCATTGAGGATGTTCCTACACAGCAGCCAATGAAAATGTTCTTACACAGCAGCCAGATTGTGACATCACAGGGATGCTCTGTGATGTCACAATCTGGCTGCTGTGTAGGAACATTTTCATTGGCTGCTGTGTAGGAACATCCTCAATGGCTGCTGTGTAGGAACATCTTCATGTGCAGGAACATCTTCATCGTCCAGGAAGGGTATAAAAGGGGGCCGCGCCGCCCTGAGAGTCACTAGATAGATAGATAGATAGATAGAGATAGAGACATATAGATAGATAGATAGATAGATAGATAGATAGATAGATAGATAGATAGATAGATAGATAGATAGATAGATAGATAGATAGATAGATAGATAGATAGATAGATAGATAGATAGATAGACACAGCAGCCAATGAGACTGTTTCTACACAGCAGCCAATGAAGATGTTCCTACACAGCAGCCAATGAAGATGTTCCTACACAGCAGCCATTGAGGATGTTCCTACACAGCAGCCAATGAAAATGTTCTTACACAGCAGCCAGATTGTGACATCACAGGGATGCTCTGTGATGTCACAATCTGGCTGCTGTGTAGGAACATTTTCATTGGCTGCTGTGTAGGAACATCCTCAATGGCTGCTGTGTAGGAACATCTTCATGTGCAGGAACATCTTCATCGTCCAGGAAGGGTATAAAAGGGGGCCGCGCCGCCCTGAGAGTCACTAGATAGATAGATAGAGATATAGATAGATAGATAGATAGATAGATAGATAGATAGATAGATAGATAGATAGATAGATAGATAGATAGATAGATAGATAGATAGATAGATAGATAGATAGATAGATAGATAGATAGACACAGCAGCCAATGAGACTGTTCCTACACAGCAGCCAATGAAGATGTTCCTACACAGCAGCCATTGAGGATGTTCCTACACAGCAGCCAATGAAAATGTTCCTACACAGCAGCCAGATTGTGACATCACAGGGATGCTCTGTGATGTCACAATCTGGCTGCTGTGTAGGAACATTTTCATTGGCTGCTGTGTAGTTACATCCTCAATGGCTGCTGTGTAGGAACATCTTCATGTGCAGGAACATCTTCATCGTCCAGGAAGGGTATAAAAGGGGGCCGCGTGGCCCTGAGAGTCACTAGATAGATAGATAGAGATAGAGACATATAGATAGATAGATAGATAGATAGATAGATAGATAGATAGATAGATAGATAGATAGATAGATAGATAGATAGATAGATAGACACAGCAGCCAATGAGACTGTTCCTACTCGGCAGCCAATGAAGATGTTCCTACACAGCAGCCATTGAGGATGTTCCTACACAGCAGCCAATGAAAATGTTCTTACACAGCAGCCAGATTGTGACATCACAGGGATGCTCTGTGATGTCACAATCTGGCTGCTGTGTAGGAACATTTTCATTGGCTGCTGTGTAGGAACATCCTCAATGGCTGCTGTGTAGGAACATCTTCATGTGCAGGAACATCTTCATCGTCCAGGAAGGGTATAAAAGGGGGCCGCGCCGCCCTGAGAGTCACTAGATAGATAGATAGAGATAGAGACATATAGATAGATAGATAGATAGATAGATAGATAGATAGACACAGCAGCCAATGAGACTGTTCCTACACAGCAGCCAATGAAGATGTTCCTACACAGCAGCCATTGAGGATGTTCCTACACAGCAGCCAATGAAAATGTTCCTACACAGCAGCCAGATTGTGACATCACAGGGATGCTCTGTGATGTCACAATCTGGCTGCTGTGTAGGAACATTTTCATTGGCTGCTGTGTAGGAACATCCTCAATGGCTGCTGTGTAGGAACATCTTCATGTGCAGGAACATCTTCATCGTCCAGGAAGGGTATAAAAGGGGGCCGCGCCGCCCTGAGAGTCACTAGATAGATAGATAGAGATAGAGACATATAGATAGATAGATAGATAGATAGATAGATAGATAGATAGATAGATAGATAGATAGATAGATAGATAGATAGATAGATAGATAGATAGATAGACACAGCAGCCAATGAGACTGTTCCTACACAGCAGCCAATGAAGATGTTCCTACACAGCAGCCATTGAGGATGTTCCTACACAGCAGCCAATGAAAATGTTCCTACACAGCAGCCAGATTGTGACATCACAGGGATGCTCTGTGATGTCACAATCTGGCTGCTGTGTAGGAACATTTTCATTGGCTGCTGTGTAGTTACATCCTCAATGGCTGCTGTGTAGGAACATCTTCATGTGCAGGAACATCTTCATCGTCCAGGAAGGGTATAAAAGGGGGTCGCGTGGCCCTGAGAGTCACTAGATAGATAGATAGAGATAGAGACATATAGATAGATAGATAGATAGATAGATAGATAGATAGATAGATAGATAGATAGATAGATAGATAGATAGATAGATAGATAGATAGATAGATAGACACAGCAGCCAATGAGACTGTTCCTACTCGGCAGCCAATGAAGATGTTCCTACACAGCAGCCATTGAGGATGTTCCTACACAGCAGCCAATGAAAATGTTCTTACACAGCAGCCAGATTGTGACATCACAGGGATGCTCTGTGATGTCACAATCTGGCTGCTGTGTAGGAACATTTTCATTGGCTGCTGTGTAGGAACATCCTCAATGGCTGCTGTGTAGGAACATCTTCATGTGCAGGAACATCTTCATCGTCCAGGAAGGGTATAAAAGGGGGCCGCGCCGCCCTGAGAGTCACTAGATAGATAGATAGAGATAGAGACATATAGATAGATAGATAGATAGATAGATAGATAGATAGACACAGCAGCCAATGAGACTGTTCCTACACAGCAGCCAATGAAGATGTTCCTACACAGCAGCCATTGAGGATGTTCCTACACAGCAGCCAATGAAAATGTTCCTACACAGCAGCCAGATTGTGACATCACAGGGATGCTCTGTGATGTCACAATCTGGCTGCTGTGTAGGAACATTTTCATTGGCTGCTGTGTAGGAACATCCTCAATGGCTGCTGTGTAGGAACATCTTCATGTGCAGGAACATCTTCATCGTCCAGGAAGGGTATAAAAGGGGGCCGCGCCGCCCTGAGAGTCACTAGATAGATAGATAGAGATAGAGACATATAGATAGATAGATAGATAGATAGATAGATAGATAGATAGATAGATAGATAGATAGATAGATAGATAGACACAGCAGCCAATGAGACTGTTCCTACTCGGCAGCCAATGAAGATGTTCCTACACAGCAGCCATTGAGGATGTTCCTACACAGCAGCCAATGAAAATCTTCTTATACAGCAGCCAGATTGTGACATCACAGGGATGCTCTGTGATGTCACAATCTGGCTGCTGTGTAGGAACATTTTCATTGGCTGCTGTGTAGGAACATCCTCAATGGCTGCTGTGTAGGAACATCTTCATGTGCAGGAACATCTTCATCGTCCAGGAAGGGTATAAAAGGGGGCCGCGCCGCCCTGAGAGTCACTAGATAGATAGATAGATAGATAGATAGATAGAGATAGAGACATATAGATAGATAGATAGATAGATAGATAGACACAGCAGCCAATGAGACTGTTCCTACACAGCAGCCAACGAAGATGTTCCTACACAGCAGCCAATGAAGATGTTCCTACACAGCAGCCATTGAGGATGTTCCTACACAGCAGCCAATGAAAATGTTCTTACACAGCAGCCAGATTGTGACATCACAGGGATGCTCTGTGATGTCACAATCTGGCTGCTGTGTAGGAACATTTTCATTGGCTGCTGTGTAGGAACATCCTCAATGGCTGCTGTGTAGGAACATCTTCATGTGCAGGAACATCTTCATTGTCCAGGAAGGGTATAAAAGGGGGCCGCGCCGCCCTGAGAGTCACTAGATAGATAGATAGAGATATAGATAGATAGATAGATAGATAGATAGATAGATAGATAGATAGATAGATAGATAGACACAGCAGCCAATGAGACTGTTCCTACACAGCAGCCAATGAAGATGTTCCTACACAGCAGCCATTGAGGATGTTCCTACACAGCAGCCAATGAAAATGTTCCTACACAGCAGCCAGATTGTGACATCACAGGGATGCTCTGTGATGTCACAATCTGGCTGCTGTGTAGGAACATTTTCATTGGCTGCTGTGTAGGAACATCCTCAATGGCTGCTGTGTAGGAACATCTTCATGTGCAGGAACATCTTCATCGTCCAGGAAGGGTATAAAAGGGGGCCGCGCCGCCCTGAGAGTCACTAGATAGATAGATAGAGATAGAGACATATAGATAGATAGATAGATAGATAGATAGATAGATAGATAGATAGATAGATAGATAGATAGATAGATAGATAGATAGATAGATAGATAGATAGATAGATTGATTGATAGATTGATAGATAGACACAGCAGCCAATGAGACTGTTCCTACACAGCAGCCAATGAAGATATTCCTACACAGCAGCCATTGAGGATGTTCCTACACAGCAGCCAATGAAAATGTTCTTACACAGCAGCCAGATTGTGACATCACAGGGATGCTCTGTGATGTCACAATCTGGCTGCTGTGTAGGAACATTTTCATTGGCTGCTGTGTAGGAACATCCTCAATGGCTGCTGTGTAGGAACATCTTCATGTGCAGGAACATCTTCATCGTCCAGGAAGGGTATAAAAGGGGGCCGCGCCGCCCTGAGAGTCACTAGATAGATAGATAGAGATATAGAGATATAGATAGATAGATAGATAGATAGATAGATAGATAGATAGATAGATAGATAGATAGATAGATAGATAGATAGATAGACACAGCAGCCAATGAGACTGTTCCTACACAGCAGCCAATGAAGATGTTCCTACACAGCAGCCATTGAGGATGTTCCTACACAGCAGCCAATGAAAATGTTCCTACACAGCAGCCAGATTGTGACATCACAGGGATGCTCTGTGATGTCACAATCTGGCTGCTGTGTAGGAACATTTTCATTGGCTGCTGTGTAGGAACATCCTCAAT